>NC_056744.1:699524127-699601627 GCF_019279795.1 Protopterus annectens
GTAATCTCTCCTTAGCCTGAACAAGCAAATAAGAGTACTAGTGAAATCCTGCAAAGCAAACTTCAAGTCCAAATTGGCCACATCTACTACAGACTGTCATAAGGCCTTCTTCACATGTTTGCATTTTCAAAGGAGGCACCCAGATCTGCTCAGAACTGGTGGTCAAGGAGACCACATATACAAATGACATAAATATATCCAACTTGCTGGCTGTCGGATTCAGCGAAAACTTCACCCATCTTTCCCCCCATCAGTAAATCAGGACATACCCAATACCTGCCCCCTTCCCCTTATATCTATGGAACAGGTCATTACTGCTTTCTCAAAGGCAAAAAATACAGCCTCCATGGGACCCGATAACATCCAAGGCTGCATCCTACATGAACTCAGGCAGGAACTTGCATCACCATTAGGTGCCCTATTCAACAAAGCTTGAGTACCAGCTTCTTCCCAGCTGAGTGGAGGACAGCCACTGTCATTAATTCCAGGTGGAGCATACACTGATATGGGAAATTATAGACCCATCAGCCTTAGTAGTCTGATCTGCAAGGTCATGGAACGGATTATCATGGACCTCATTAAAAAAGATATTGGCAACCTCCAAACACTCGATCCCACACAGTTTAGCTTCATCAAGGGGAGGTCATGTCTGTTAAATTTGGTCGACTTCTTTGAGACAGTCACCAAAGCCATGGACGAGGGGAAGGCGGTGCACACTGCCTACCTTGACCTTGCCAAAGCCTTCAACACTATTCCCCACTATGGCATAATAGATAAACTCTCTCAACTAGGCATCAATTAGTATGTTACCAGATGGTTAGCAAACTGACTCAGTGATAGAACCTACCTCATCAAAATAGGGGAAGCCACCTCAAGCAGTAGACCCATAATGAGCAGCATACCTCAGAGATCAGCCTTGGTGCCTCTGTTATTTCGGATATACTTTTCTAGGTGCAGGCCAAAACCAGTGGGCTATGGCTGACTATATTTGCAGATGACTGCAAGCTGGGCACTGTCATCAATTCCCCTAGTGATGTGGACGTCCTCCAAGAAGGTCTCAGCCAAACAAATGACTGGTGCCAGAAACATGGCCTCAAGCTGAATACCAAAAATGCATCATTATCCCCTTTGGGGAAAGTGAAGTCCCCAAATGTCACATTAATAATAATGTCCTAAGCACATAATCAGTCATGAGGGATTTGGGCACCCAGGTTGATAGCAACCTGACTTTTGACCACTATGTTGCTTCCACTGTATGGAAAGCTTTCTACATGCCCACCTCATAAGAGTATCTGCAGCAGCTAGAGAGATCACAGATGTTCCTCACCAGGAGAATCCAGGGCCTCAAACATCTACCAAACACAGATAGACTTAAGGTCCTGCCCCTCAACTCAGTTTCATATAGACTCTTCAGAGGTGACCTCTGTTTGGCATACAAAGCAATCTCAGACCCCACCTTGATGAGACTGCTGCATATCCGCAAGTCAACCTCCACTCAAGTAACCCACACAAGCGACCTCAACCTGGTGTGTGACATTACTAGGACTTGTTGGTGTGACAGATTTGTGTCCCAGAGCCTCTCCCATTTGTGGAATAGACTCCCTCTCCACGTCAAGCAGAGTACCTCATTACCCCTTTTTACGTGCAACTTGGGTAACTGTATGGGAAACAGAAAATACACCCCTGGGATTCCACCTGTGTCCTTGTTGGACAGGGGAATCGGGTGCTGACTTGTCTAAACATGGGCTAAACTCTTGACTAGAAGTGTCTCAGCCAATAGCCTAGTAACTTCATAAGATCCTATGTGTCTGAGACTGTGTGTGTGTGTGTGTGTGTGTGTGTGTGTGTATGTGTTTGTTCGTGTGGCAGGGGTTTGTATGCACATATTTATCTACCTATGTACACACACACACACACACACACACACACATATATATATATATATATATATATATATATATATATATATGGGTTCATGTCAGTACATCGACAAGTGAGAAGATCGGCATCCACTTCTCCGACACGAAAACACCGACACATGAAATAATCGAAACTGCAAATCACGGACATTCCCTCCTCCGACAAACAAGGATGATCGTAACACATGCATAACACTGCCACACTTACTAAAACATGATAGGCATGATTAGCGAAATTTAAACCTGTTACCTGTTAAATGTCCGTGATTTGCAGTTTCAATTATTTCATGTGTCGGTGTTTTCGTGTCGGAGAAATGGATGTTGATCTTCTCACTTGTCGATGTACTGACATGAACCTATATATATATATCTATATATATATATATATATATATATATATATATATATATATATATATGCATATATATATATATAGCTCTCTCTCTCTCTCTATATATATATATATCTATATATATATATATATATATATATATATATATATATATATATATATATATATATACACACACACACACACACACACACACACACACACAGGTTTATATCAGAATGTCAAGTGTTGAGAAAGTCGAACACCATATGGTTGAGACTGGGTCTATAGTAGAACATCGAAAGTTTAATGGTTCGAATCACAAAAGGTCAGACCTTTAATTATTGAACCATTAAAATTTCGAATGTCCAGAGGAAAAAAAAAAAATCTAAAGGGTGTAGGCAGGGGGGCAAGCCGCCCTGCACCCCCCATGTGAGGGGCTGTGCCCTCCACACCCCCCGCTACTTAAATATACCAACTCCAAGACCGCACTACATTGAAGTAAATGGAAGTCTCCCCTTACGTTGATTTCCGTTTACCCGTTTGACATTCTTCACTTTCGCTATTCTCGTGTCGACAATGTCTGCTTTTGAGAATATAATAGGAAACCATTGGGACCATATCATCGACTTTACGAAAACTCAAAAGTGATTGTACTGAGATTGTGGTACAGTGAGGATTAAGCAGTTTGCCTTTTTCCTCACTGCAGTACGACCTCAGAGTTGTTATATGTAATATGCAGGGGGTGTAGGAGAGCATTCCCCCTTCAAAAATACAGATTTTATCATTATAGTACTGTTCGAGTTTTCAGAAAGTTGATGATATGGTCTCGAGCACTTACTAATCTGATATAAGTCCACATACATACATAGATAGATATGCTGTAATCTGTACATACGCATGGGCATGTACTTACATACACAGTTACTAAGCAAAGATCCTAAATCTCTTAGATTTTATTGCATATTTGGAAGCCATATATATATATATATATATATATATATATATATATCCTGCCATTGAGTCTTTGTGAATTACTTATCCATTTTCTCTTCCCAATCCTTTCTAAACTCCTCTGATTGATTCATGTAGTTATCGTGTAACATTTTATATGCCCTACTAATTATCCATGGTTTACAGCTATTGCCTTTGTTTTATCTTCATTAATTTTGTATCTTGAAATTACTTGAAACTGTCTTGGATTGTTCCACAACTCTGAAATTCCCTTTTCTGGTTTTATAAGGTACAAAATAATATCTGCAAATAGTCAACTTTTCTTGATTACCATACCAGTTATAGCCTTGAATTTCAGTCACTTATTTTATTTGCCAATGTTTCTAAATATAGCAGGAGAAGGAGGACACCCCTGCCTGTTTCCTCTGCTCAAACAGAACATATCAGATAGGACCCCCCCCCCAAACACACACACACACACACACACACACACACACACACACTGTAATTTTCTCCTCTGATCCCTCATATATCCTCCTAATCAACCTTATTATTTTATCAGGGAATACAAATGCTTCTATTGCCTCCTCATAAAATCCCAGGTTACTGTGTTGAATACTTTCTCTGAATCAAGACCCATCAACAACAGCTGTATTTTCTTACATTCTGCTTTCCTCTGGATCATCATTCTATATATTTATTTTAATTTTGTTGACTGGGATAGTCTGACTGGATACATGTCCATTTTCAGCGGAGGCCCAGGGAGAAAAGCTCCACACTATAATGTGATATATACAATACAACAGACAGCCAATTTATAGAATACAAGACTCACACTATTTATACATATTGTTAAATCAGAAAATAGCACTATATAAGTGTAGGACAGAAGAAAGAATTTTAAAACTCTTACTTTTAAGTGTTAGGTAGGAAAGAGCAGGTCGAGAGGTAAAAAGTAAGTGGTGGCAAGAAGATGTGGGGGGAAGAGGGGGTTTGATAAGAAAATAGGGAGGAAGGAAGAGATGAATTGTAAGCTGATAAAGGGATGGTGAGAGTGGTGTGAAGAGACAAGATGTGTTCTAGGTTAAAGGGGGAGGTTACAGGGGCAAGTAGTGAGGTGGGTAAGGTAGTGTTTAAAAGAGATTTTGAAAGTAGGAGTCTGTGATAGGCTTCTTAGAGTCAAGGGAATCCTGTTAAGCTGTTAATGTTGTTGAATGTTTGCCTCCTCTCCACAAAACCATATTTATTCATATCTATCAATTTTGGCATCACCTTTACCATTCTTTTAGTCATTATAGACGTAAACACTTAATGGTTTAGAATTGAAATGGGCCTATATTAATTTGGATGTGATGGGGCTTTACCATCTTTAGGTATTACAGACACCACAGCTTTCTTCCAGGATGCTGGTGTTTCTTCTCCTTTTACAATATTGTTAAACAAAACCTTCCAGATATTTATCACTTTCTTCCATTTTGACATCCAAACTTCGATAGGAATACCATCTGTTCCTGGAGGCATTTCCGTATATTGGTTATACATCACCATTTTTATCTCATATCCTCCTATTCTAACTGTTAGTAACTGAGCCTCATCTACCTCTAACCTTGGCATATTAAATTTTTCCATAAACATATCCATTTGTGCTTTTTCATGATTTCTGCATTTCTGTGCTTTATATAGATTTTCATAAAACTTCCAAAATATTTCTCATTCCTCTACAGGATCTCAAGTTATTTTCCTTGTTATAGGCTCCCTAGTCTTGGCAACAACTCTTTCTACTTTCTGTTGTTATATTTCCCTTCTAAGCCCCCTCAATACATCCTCACTGTTGCAAATCCAGTCCGTACCTATAAGTAATATTTTCTGCTGAAAGCTGATTATTTTTCCCAGAGTTTTCTTAAGCCCCCTTGTAGCAGTTTTAGGTAGAATATACATACATGCCAGCGCAGTCCTCCTCCCTTTCCAGTAGCCCCTTACTACTACAAATATACCATTATTATCTTTTTTCCTCTTCTGTCATTTCAGTTAATATAACTACTGCCCTTTTCCTTTTTCACAGATGCTCTGCTGAATAACGTTCCTGAATTCCTTTCTTTATCAAATTCACATGCTCACTTCTTTCTAAATGTGTCTCCTGTCGTATAGGAACTTAGTAGCATCTTGCGTGCTGGAGGAGAGAGGAAGGAATGAGCAAATGCTGTCATCTTACCCATCTTGTGCGGAGGAAGGCATATTATCCTGCTGTTGCATTTGTCTCTTAGTGGAGGCATGGGCTGGCTGCAGCAGCAGGAAGGGTCACAGTGCATGCTTGCTGTGCACCAAACAGTGCATCACAATGTGGTAGTAAGAGCAGCTACCTGGCCTAGTGACATGTAGGGTCTGCCTTAAGCTCAGATGGCTTCTCTCGGGGTAAAAGGGTGAAGCCAGACCCTCAAGCCACAGGGATGAGGGCAGCCATAGAACTGGAATGCAGTGATGAGTACAGTGAGCATACTCAGTTTATGACTGCCTGGATAATGACCTCTGTAGTCAGTTGTAGTAGAATGAGCATAAAGCAAGGCAAATGGTATAGGAAACAATGCCTAGTAAAATCGCATACACACATATGTCTGTACCTGTATCTTTATATATATATATATATATATATATATATATATATATATAAAGTGTAAGTGTGTATGTCACATGTATTTGTTCATTGATTGGACCCAGTGTAAAATGTGGAAGGCCATCCTGCTGTGTCCAGGTCATTGAATCAAACTAGTTTCAAATATTTATTTATTTGTGGTTTGACAGAGTTCGTCATATATATATATATATATATATATATATATATATATATATATCGCTCATGACATTGGTTGATTGTGGCTAATTTCAGTCTTTGGTTGAACTATGCAGATGATTGACAGTTATGCAATGAAAGATAATCTCTGAGGAAGGGGAATATGTCCCTACCTTCTAGATTGTGTGATTTCTTAGTAAGTATATATAATTAGCAGGGGTTGTGGGGGGCTTGACCCCCCCTCACAAAAACATTTTTTGTAGTAAGCATTTTCTGAGGAGGAACCTTGGTGCATGCATGGATGGGTGTCGCCATTCGTATTTCAATGTTATTGGGTCAACATTAGGCACATCAACATAATGTCAGTTCAACAAAATGCCACTAGTTTCACACACACATGTATACATACGTGTGTGTGTGCGCGCGCGTGTGTGTGTGTGTGTGTATGTGCATCTGTATATCTATCTATATCTATATATAAATATATATATCTGTCTATCTATGTATGTATGTGTGTGTGTGTGTGTGTATATATATATATATATATCACACACACTCCTAGATGGATATTTGTTTTAGAGTTGTTGAAGATTCTAGCAGAAGGAAGCTATGCTAAAATAAAGTCTTCATAGTCCTGTAACCATGATTTAACATCACTGAGGTTGCCTCTCAGAGGATTATACAAAATGCTACACAGACCTTTCCTTGAATGTCTCTCCAAGGACATTGTAGTAGAACTCTGACCGCAAAACAATTACAACCAGAACTTGTAGGAAAACAAAAATGTATTTGTTTTTTTCATTTACTAGTTTAATCATTAAACACATCTAAAGCAAATTGTACATTATTGTGCATTATCGAGGGCTTTTCACAAGTGGTAATTCTGATTTATATTATGACACAAGATGATTTTGTGGTTGGAGAGGGACACTGCTGCTTAAAAACAGCTCCAAATAGCTTTTCTGTTTCCCTAAGTAGTTTAAGAGAAGGTACTAATTTCCTTAAACATTTTCAAAGGGGTCCCAGTTTCTTAAAACATTGCCTTAGTGGTTCTAACAGAAATTATTTGCCTTGGCAGCACAAAATATGTGGCTGTTTTTATATTAATTCTTAAAGCACTGCTTTCCAAAAAATGTTATCTTTCCATTTTGTTTAGGTCCCTGTGTACCTTAGTCTGCAAATGGACGTACAAGGCTGACAGCGGATGGGATGACATCTTTTGGGAATTAGTTGGATTAGAGGAGTTCACTAAGGATGGACATGCAAAAATAGGTAAGTGTTTAGTGAGAAAAACAGCTTTAAAAAACTCCTACTTATGCTTTAGTAATTTGAAGTTTTTTGACCAGACTGTAAGAATTTTTTTAAACATTTAAATGGAGACTATTTTGTGATCATTTAACTTTCATTTCATTGTTGTCATTTTTATAAAATGTTAGGTGTGGAGATTCTGATGCAGAAGCAAGTACATCATTTGTTAAGATATGAGTTCAGGTATATATCTATATCTATATGTGTATATATGTATATATATATATATATATATATATATATATATTTGTTTACAATTAGATTTGCAAACTGCAGTTGATCGAGAGTGACAATTTCAACTTGCAGTTTTCCAAGACGCAGTTTTGCATCGACTATACTACATCGCATGGGTAGTGTAGTTCAAGTATTTGAGTTTGGAATTTTGATTGGACATCGCTGTTCAGTGAGGAACAGGGAATTAACCCATTTCCTCATTGTAGTGCAATCTCGGAGCTGGTATATATAATTTGCAGGGAGTTTGTCAAGTGCAGGGGTCTTGCCCCCTCCAAAATAGTAAAACTGATGTACCGTTGACTCTAGAGTGTCACATCACATGACGGTGCCTAGCTTGGGTGACTGATGTCATCTCCTGCTATGTCGAATACATCTAACCGTGGAAGTTGATCTCTTCAGTTTCAGGTTTCCTGCTTGTTCACTGTTGCAATTTTCAAGATATTGGTTCAGTGTTGAGGAAGTCTGATGGATGCAGTTTCAAGGTTTCTGTAGTAAACCTAAATATATATATATATATATATATATATATATATATATATATATATATATATATATATATATGTGTGTGTGTGTATTTCATTGAGGCACAGTGAACCTGCAGATCTCTGCATTTAATTAAAACGTTCATCTTCCATGCTGTCCTTGAAATTAGGCCACCACAAGTGGTACAATTTATATGTAATCTAGGGCACAATTAAACTTTTAATCCTGCATAGCCTACAACAATCTTGGATAAAAAGGGGTTTGTTCTGTTTATCTAAATGTCAAATTGTCATCTACAAAATATGGTTAACATGTTTTTGTCTATGCATGCAGTAAAGAAAGACCACTGAGCACAACCTGCCTTATTATTAGCATTTTCTGTAGTATTATGGTATTGGCTGCTTATAGCAGTCATTTCCAAAGTAATTGCATTTGTTTACGTATTGGTGGATTTATTAATATGATGTATTCAATTTGGAAAATGTAATTAAGCAATAGCCCACCCCTGGGTCTGGGTAATGGTGGATTTAAAATTCCACTCCACGCCAGTAACGGAAAGGTGCACAGCCAAATGATTATATTCAAAAAACACAAAAGCCAGCACAATATAGTCGACATCCAATTCCTTTATTCCATGAAAATGCCACAAACAGACCGGTTTCAGCTAAGAAGCCTTCTTCGGTGCAAAACCGGTCTGTTTGTGGCATTTTCTTGGAATAAAAGAATTGGATGCTGACTATGTTGTGCTGGCTTTTGTAATGCTGGATTTACTAAACACAGTTGGTGTGGCAAGGTCCCAAGTGATCAAACAAAGCCACCTGTGGGTAAATCCAGCATTGCCCACACCCAGTTGTGGGTTATTGCTATTATACAATGACATTATTTAAGAAAAAAAAATACTTACTTTTCTTAAATAATGTCTTTGTATAATGCCTCCGTGCTGCCCTTCTGTGGTTTTCCAGTATCCTGAGGCTTTTTCTGATGTACTGCGCATACATATGGGACTTGTTTTCCCATGCTTATGCGGTACATCAGTGCTGTGTAGAGGTAGCAATGGAGAAAGGAAGATCACTGTTGCTTTTTTTTTTTAATTGAATAAAAAGAAATCGGCAGACTTTTTACGTTTGCAAGAGCCGGGACAGACAAAATAAAAGGATAATCAGGTAAGTTTCTTTAATTTTACAGAACGTACCTGATTATCCTCTTATTTTTGTCTGCACTGTCTCCCCCATTCATTTTAGGTCTTCCGTTTTCTTTTGGGGTCAAAAAAAGAAAGAAAAGTAAAAAAAAATTAGGAGATATGGGAAAAAGTTTGGGTGACCGGACCTTTTTTTATTAGTATATTCTTGGATTTACAACAGGCACGCTGGTTGGGCTGGCCAATCAGTGTGCTTGTTTTTGAATATTAATGGCCATTCATTGTATAATTTCAAATTTTGCCTGACAGCAGACTTCTTTTTGAAAGTATAACTTAGCAAGCTATAAAGTGTGGAACTGTGCACATTGCTAACTGTCTTTCACAAATAAACTTTAATTCATTCACACTTCCAGACAGCCATTTAATGAGAAATTGCGTTCCTGATTGCAGACAGGTTTGACAGCGACTGTGTGGAACTCGAGTCATGGAAAATTCAAATATGAAAACTATTTTAAACTAAACAAGTATGGGAGCTTTGAAAAAGTGAAAATGTTTGTACCATACCTGTTTAGTTAATATATGTTTGTATGTATGTATATAAATATATATATATATATATAGATAGATAGATACAGACATATATATATATATATATATATATATATATATATATATATATATATAGATATAGATATTGCATTTAAATTGCTTAGTCACAGCATTGCTTACAGCAAATTTAGTAACACGACTAAATAATTGTTCTTAAAGCATGACCAGCACTGTAGGCAAGACTGTTGCAAGACAGCCTACAGATCCGGCTTAGTAAGTGTAAATCAGAGCCCAGTACTGTTGGTGCTGTAGGAGTGAATTGCTTAAGTATCACTTAAAATATATTTACTTACCTTTGTTTACCAGAAAGTGTGACTGAGCAAAGCCCGTTTCAAGGGGTCTATATTACTTCAGCGAAAGAATAATTTTCTTAGGTACATCTATTTGCTCACTCAGTATTCCTGACAGTGTACTCTCAAGGGAAATTTGAAAGTCTGCCAACTCATTATACTTCCAGAACAAATGTTCCCATATGCAGGAGGAAATAGTGAGGCTGAGAGGGAGCAAGCAGAGAGTCGGGGCCTGTAAACGGTACAGAACAAGCGGGATGGTTACTAATTTGTTGGACCTTACTCTCCCTCCATAGGTTGCTTGGTAGACAAAAGCTGAAGGCAACATGGAATTTCTACCCCACTGCTTAGGCAAATGGGGAGAGATGAGAGGCAGTGTAAGTCTGCAGCTGAAGTCTGTTTGCTGCTGTCTCCCTACAGAGATGCCATTTACACTGTGAACGTTTTGCCAGTCTTTGCAAAGCTGAAGTAAAATGAAGCAAAGGCACCCTAGCAGAAGTCATTAAACATCTGAAGAAGTCCACAGGGATGAAAACGCAGGGATTTTAATGCATTTGTGTGTATGTCCTTTGTTCATCATTCTTTTTGATCTTAACCTTCATCTTGGAATAAATTAGATTTCCAAATTTTGCATCCTGGTGGTCTTTGTGGTACCTTTTCTTGTTTTTTTTTTTTTTTTTTTTTATCTCTGTTACAATATTCAGTACTTAAAATACAGTATGTTTAGACTTTGATTTTCATGTTCTAATACTTGCCTTTCTGGCAGCCACCAGAATTAATTTTAAGGCTTTATTATGTCTAAGCAATTCAGATCTTGTGTCCCAGCCCAAAATAATAATTTCCTTAGTTACACCTATTTCCTATTTGCTCACCCAATATTCCTGACAGTGTACTCTGAAGGGAATTTTGAAAGTCTGCCAACTCATACTCCCAGAACAAATGTTCCCATATACCTCTTTTTTCCCCATCACACCTCCATCATTTGCCATCTAACTGAGGAAACTTCTTTGGAGTCTGATGGGTATAAAATACCTATGCAAACACTTCCAAACAAAAGATCTAAAACATCTAGACATTGTTGGATATTTGGGAGTCATACATATGTCTTCCCATTGTTCCCCTGTAAATTGCTCATCCAGTCTCTCTTCCATATCTTTTCTAATCTACTGATTGAGTCTTATAGTTATTGTGCAATATTTATGTGCCTCCCATTCTTAACAGCAGTTTATTTTATACATTCACTTAAAAATTTTACCAAAGTAGGTCTTTCACTTAGGATTCCCCTATATTATCAATCCCTAGAATAATTTTTAATCCATACTCCTAAATACTTATTTTTTTTCATGTCCCCATAAATGTGGGTATTCCTGAACCAGTTCACGTGTGGGTACATAATTTACCGTTATTGCCTTTGTTTTAGCTTCATTAATTTTGTATCCCAAAAAGATCTGAAATGGTCTCAAAATCTTCTACAACACTGTAATGCCTTTTTTTGGTTTTGTCAGGTATAAAATAATATCATCTGCAAATAAAACCAGCGTTTCTTGACTACTATACCAATTATAGACTTGAATTTCTGAGTCCTTTGTTTCTTTGCCAGTGGTTCTAAATATAATGCAAATAATAAAGGAGAAATAGCACACCACTGCCTGGATGTTCATCGTGTTTCACTGCTGCAGTCATTACATTTGGGTTATCCTGCCGTCAGGCGGTCCCACAGTCGGCCAGAATTCCAAAGTCTTGATCCGGCATCAGTTGCTATCGCTTCTTCCCTGACGTCAGTGCGCCAGGGGTATATATGATGCAGCCGACGCCATTTTCTTCAGTCTTTCTTGCCGTGCGGTGCCCGAAGCAAAAGCAGTTCGCAAGTGCCGGTTGGCCGATTCCTGAGTTTTTGAAATTCGAATTTCAGAACTGAAGTCTTCAATAAAGCTAAGTACCCCATTGGGGAAACTTTTTCTTGCCTCAGACCGATGTCAGTAAAAGTTAATAATTGCATTTCTTGTGGGAAGCAAATACCTCATAAGGATTTTCATTCTTACTGTATTCCATGCCTAGGCCCAGACCACGACGTCACTAGTTGTCGGTTTTGTGCTAGATTTAACAAGCGCATTATTAAACGTTGGTTTGATTTTGCTCGCCATTATTTTGGCCGAGGGTTCAATTATACCATGCCGTCGGAACAACCGATGACCGGAATACACAAAAAACGCAAAGACAAAGATAAGGACAGGCATTCGAGGTCCAAAACTGACAATGAAGCCTCTTCTAGGCTAGTCGCCGGTTCTCAGTGAGGCGTATTCGCAGCCCCTGACACCCGCTACCTCAGAGCCACAGGCCGCCTCTGACTCCCACATGGAGATTTCTAGGCCTCTGGAAACTCAAGGTATTGGGCCTATGGAAATTAACCCCTCAGATGGGTCCAGAGCCACTGCGCAGGCATCGGCTTCTGAGGGTGTTTTCAGACCTTCACAGCTTACCATCAAAACAACAACCAAGTCTAAAACTCCATTAAAGACAAAGAAACAAGTACAGCATTCACCTAGACAGGCATCCATGCCTAAAAAAACAGATGCTGTAAATGGCCGAAGACCTAATTACTCTGATTAGGGGTTCCCATCCCCCTCCTGATAAAAGGCCTAGGCAGGATACAGACTATGATTCCTCTGACCAGGTTTCCATTTCTTCTGATTCCTCTTCAGACCAGGGATACTCTTTACCCCCCTATGAGGACTCTGATGCTGAAGAATCTATCCCTTCAGCCTCTCCTCCTGAGGATTACTCTTTTGGGGAAACTTTACATACCATGAGGGAGCATTTCCATTGGGAGAGCCAGGATTATTCAGAATCCAAGAAAAGGCTCAGAGATTTTCTTTTATTGCCTCAGCACAGGCCCCTTGCTATTCTGCCTGTGTTAGATATTGTGGATGATGTGTTCTCTGAATCCAGTTTAACCCCTGATTCTTTGCCCCCAGCACCAGTCAAGCCAGATAGGTACTACAGAGTCCCTGACTCTCACAAATTTCTTTATAAAAACCCTGCTGCTGACCCAGAAACTATTTCCCAGGGTCCCAAAGGGGTAAAGGCTTCCACTGCTAAAAATCCAGTTCCCTCTGACAGGGATTCAAGAGCATTAGATAGATGGCGGAAAAACATTTACACTTCTGCAACTTTAGCAGTAAGGGCTTTAAATTGCCAGTTCCACATGCTTAAATACCAACAATATTTAATGTCTCTGTTAAAACAGAAAATGCTTACAAGCTCAGAAAGTCCTGACTACAAGGAGATGCAGGATTTATTGCATGCAGCTGAACAAGTGGGAAAACATGATCTGCAATGTGGTTTTGATTCATTAGAGGGTTCTTGTAGATCTGCAGTTAAAGGATCTGTGACTCGAAGGCATGCTTGGTTAAACGAACAAGGTTTACCTGATCATGTTAAGGCAAAATTATTGGATGCTCCTTTACAGCATGATATCTTGTTTGGTGTTAAGGCAGAAGAGGTATTAAGGAAAATGGAGGATAAGGCAAAATCTATGCAAACAGTGAAGGATTTCTTACAGGTACAGCCACGTTGATTTAGCAGAAATTGGCCTTCTGAAAATTGGTCCTTTCCAGTGTCAGACAGACCACAAAGAGGCAGATACAGACGCCCAAGAGGCAGATCTCAGCCCCAAGGCTCTTACAGACCACGACAGTGGGGTGCTTCTACCCCAAAAGGAGGAGAAGACAAGTCACAACCTTATAGGAAACAGTCCCAATGACTTCCCCCTTCACATGCCAAGCACTTACCTTTTGGCAGCTCTCTTAGGGGGAAAGCTAGCTCTTTTTTCACAAAATTGGCATATAATCACCCAAGACAAATGGGTTCTGGATATTGTGTCTCAAGGTTACAGGTTCCACTTTCACACTCTACCAAGGCCAAAAGGAATGCCAGACTTGCCACAAAATCAATGGGTAGAGGCACAAAAACAAATTACAGCCCTCATGGACATGAGAGTTATTCAAATAGTGCCACAACAGGAACAAGGACAAGGATTTTACTCAAAACTTTTCTTGGTCCCCAGAAAGGACAAAGCCTGGAGACCCATACTGGACCTATCTACTCTAAATACTTACCTGGATGTTCCGAAATTCAAAATGTTGACACTACAGCAACTTCTTCTCATGCTGGGCAAGAAGGCTTGGCTTGTTACTTTGGACCTCAAAGAGGCATACCTGCATGTCCCAATCAGACAAAATTGCAGAAGATACCTCAGATTCATAGCTGTCACAATGCATTACCAATTCTCTGCTCTGCCCTTTGGCTTATCTACTGCGCCCAGGGTCTTAACAAAATGCCTGGCACCAGTAATTGCATTTTGCAGACAAAAAGGAATTCAAATATATCCCTACTTGGACGACTGTCTTATTCAAGCAGAGAGCAAGGACATTCTTCTAAAGCATCTGGCATTTGTAAAAAAAGATTGCTAATTTGCCTAGGGTGCATAGTAAACGAAAAGAAGTCAAAACTAGTGCCCTCACAAGAGATAATATTCCTGGGTGCCAGCTTAAATACAACGGCCCAGATGGCTTATCTCACGCCAGACAAACAAAGGCAACTGACTCAGTACTTTCAATTGATGAAACCCAACTCCCTGCAAGAAAAATTCTACAGGCCTTGGGGTTCATGACGTCCTGCATACTACTAATACCATATGCCAGACTGCATATGAGGAAACTACAATGGTACCTAAAAAATGTTTGGACTCAACACTGTCACAGTTTGGAAACAGAAATACCACTTATTCCCTGCCTACAACAGGAGTTTCGATGGTGGTCACAGGCATGTCACCACAACAAGGGACAGCCTTTCACTTTACCCACAGCCAGGCAGACACTAACAACAGATGCTTCGGATTACACCTGGGGAGTACACATGGCAGGAAAATGTATTCAGGGCAAGTGGGCCGCAGACCAAATGCATCTTCACAACAATCAAAAAGAGATGCTAGCTGTACAAAATGGCCTAACTGCTTTCAAGGACCTTCTGAATCCAGGACAACTGTTACTAAAGACGGACAGCACCACAGTTATGTGGAAGATAAACAAGCAAGGGGGCACTCATTCCTATCCCCTCTGCAGACAAACCATGACTTTGTGGAACACAGCACTGACCTATCAAGTTCATCTGCAAGCACAATTCCTGCCAGGAAAGAAAAATACTCTGGCAGACGACTTAAGCAGAAACATCATGGATCCTCGCAAATGGAAATTAAATCCACAGGTATTCAGCATGATAACACAAAAATGGGGGTGTCCAGACATAGATCTTTTTGCCTCCCCACTGAACTGCCAACTACAGAAATTCTGCACAAGGACTTACCACACACAAGCATGGAAAGTGGATGCTCTCTCGTTCAGCTGGAAAACCCTAAAAGTTTATGCCTTCCCACCACTGCCTCTCCTTTCAAAGGTACTCCTAAAAGCCAGACAAGAAAAGCCAAAAATTATCCTGATTGCCCCAGACTGGCTACGCCAGCACTGGTACCCAATCTTAAAGAACTTGGCTCAAGGCCCAGCATGGATTTTACCTCAAATTCCTCATCTTCTGACTCAACAAAACAATCAGATCCTGCACAGCCAGCTCAAAACCTTAAACCTGGCTGCATGGCAGATTACTTAGCCAAGCAGCCAACACCTCTCTCTAAAGCTGTTATGGATGTCATTTTGGAGGCCAGGAGGCCCAGCACCAGGAAATCCTATTCAGAAAAGTGGAAGAGATTCTGTGCCTGGAACCAGGCTCAAAGCTTTGACCCTCTTGTTCCAAATATTCCTCAGATATTACAATACTTAACTGAGATGCTGGACAAAGGCCTATCCTTTTCATCCATTAAGATCCACGCCTCTCTCATCTCAGCTCATTACAACACGGATCCTCCTACTTTCTCTCATCCATTACTAAAACAGTACCTCAGAGGGGCTAAAAACATAAGACCGCTCCGGAGAGCACCAACACCAACTTGAGACCTCAACTTTGTCTTAGAAAAACTACAGCCAATTCAGCAGAATTAAAATATGTGTCATGGAAAACTGCTCTGCTTCTGGCTATAACCTCAGCACGAAGAGTCTCAGAGTTACAGGCACTAATGGCAGTGGAACCTTTCATAATTTTTCATCAGGACAGGGTTTCTTAACAAACCCTACATTTATGCCAAAGGTGATATCCAGTGTGGCTCTTAACCAAACTATTCACTTGCCAACATTTTATCCAAATCCCCAGAATAAAGGGGAGAGACTTCTGCACTCATTGGACATACATAGGCAGTTACGCTTCTACTTGGACAAAACAAAAGCTTTCAGGAAAACTGAGCAATTGTTTGTTGCATATGCTGCAGGATCACAGGGAAAGGCTATTTCAAAGCAAACCATTTCAAAGTGGATAGGACACTGTATCCATTTCTGCTACACACAGCATGGAAAAACTGTACCTAGCAACATTAGGCCACATTCCACCAGGGCAACAGCCACTTCAACTGCCTACCTTAGAGGAGTACCTACCAAGGATATTTTGGAAGCTGCAACGTGGAGTTCAGTGCATACCTTTACCAAGCATTACCACTTGCCTCTTTACTCTAAATCCAGAGCTGGCTTTGCCACTGCAGTGCTGCAGGGCCTCATAGCCACCCCGAATCCTTTATAGATCCAGCCACCCAACCTCAGCTTTGGGATTCTACCCAAGTGTAATGACTGCAGCAGTGAAACACGATGAGCATAGTACAGTTTTGTACCTACCATAAATGTAGATGTTCGATTGTATTCACTGCTGCAGTCCAGGTTACCCTCCCTCCATCCCCACTTTCTTAGCTGGGACTTATCTATACCTTTCTACCCTATACAACTTATGTGGTGTATTTGCTTGTAATTGAAGGTATTGTTTTTATTTTTTATGTATGTTTTATTAGCAATATGTATTGCCTACCTATATGGGGGCACCTGACATCTGGGGCAAGAAAAACTGAAGCAAATGGCGTCGGCTGCATCTTATATACCCCTGGCGCACTGATGTCAGGGAAGAAGCGACAGCAACCGACGCCGAACCAAGACTTTGGAACTCTGGCCGACTGCGGGACCACCTGACGGCAGGATAACCCAAGTGTAATGACTGCAGCAGTGAATACACTCTAACACCTACATTTATGGTAGGTACAAAACTGTACTTTCCTTTGCTTAAGCAGAAATTATCAGAGAAGACCCCACCACTTTAATTTTCATCTCCGATCCATCATATATCCTCCTAATCAACCTTATAATTTTTTTCAGGAAATACAAATGCTTCCATTGCCCTGCTCATAAAGTCCCAGCTACTCTGTTAAATGCTTTCTCTGCATAAAGACCCACCAACAACAATGGTATTTTTTTACATTCTGCTTCCGTCTGGATTATCAGTGTTCTGTTAATGTTATCACATGTCTGCCTCCCATTCACAAAATCCCATTGACTCATATTTATCAGTTTTGGCATTACTTTTGCAATTCTTTTAGCCATTATAGACATGAGCACTTTATAATCATGGTTTGGTATTGAAATGGGCCTTATGAAGCTGGAACTGATGGATCTATCTTCTTTAGGTATTGCAGATACCACTGCTTTCTTCCAGGATGGTGGTGCTTCTCCTCCTCTTAAGATACTGTTAAACAAATCCTTCCAGATCTTTATTAATATTTTCCTCATAATTTCCAGACTTCCACAGGAGTAACATCTGTTCCTGGGGACTTTTCATGTAGATTGGTTATATATCACAATTTTATCTCATCTCCTCCTATCCTAACCATTAGTAATTGGACCTCATCTACCTCGAACCTTGGCATATTTAGTTCTTCCATAAACATTTCCATTTGTATCTTTTCTTTTCTTGATTTTCATATTTCTCTGTTTTATAGAGACACTCATAGAAAAACCTCATCTAGATTTCCAAAAAAAAACAATCAGTTGGATCAGATCAGATCTCTCAGTCATTAAGTCTTCTGTTATAAAGGCAGTCTGGAAGTTAATAAAATATGATGTTTTTACTGTCTAAATGACTAGAATGAGTGAGAGGTTAGAATAATGGAAACAGCTTAAGAAAAGAGAGTTACATAATTTAATTTAATCATACTCATATGCAATTAGCTGAACAAGTGATGCAATGCAGTCTAACTGAAGAAGTGATGCAATACAGTCGGAGGTAAGTTTTTTAAGGGCAGGATAAGCGCAGCTAACATGAGACGTAAGTGCCATAAATGTGCAAATGGGGGGGGGGGGTGGCTACAAAGAAAATGAACCCAGACCTGTATTCTTGTCATATAGTTACAGAGACCCAGCTAGATAAAGTGCACAGATTTATTTATTTATTTGTTTACCAGGGTGGTCCATCTGGGTATGTGTCCATTTTCAGTGGAGGCCCAGGAAAAAAGCTCCGGAGACATGTTATGTTATTTACATGATATAAGACCATATATTCACATATTCTAGAAATATATAGATATATACAGAAAGTATTTGTAAGAAATTTGAGGCAAAACAAGATTTGAGAGTATAACACTAGTTATGCATATATAGTAATACGATTAAAATGTGTACAAGAAATATTTGGTAAACAATTGAGAGTGCAGTGTTAATGATAGTGTTTAAATTATTATTTTATTTACAAAAAGTAGGGAGAATGGAGAAGATGAAACTTCTGTAACAGATAGTTGGAGTGGAGAATTTGGATATGGATTTAATTGTGTTAGATTATAGGTTCAAGCCAGTAGAGTATGATAGATGCGAGAGAAAGTAAATGAATATCTATCCTGATGCATAGCCATTAATTTTTTAAAGTAGTCTTTTAGATAGAGAGCTTGAAGGATTGGAAGGAGGCCTCTGTTTTGATGGTTGTAAATATAGAATTCCAGGTTTTAATGACAGAGTAAGAATAAAGAGCGTGTTCTGCAGATTATATATGTAGCAAGTTTTATTTGGTCATTTGATAGCAGCAGGCCTCTGGAGAAATATTTTTGTAGGGTTTTAATTAGGGTTTTACAGTTGTCAGGATAATAATTAATCTTGTATCCTGTGAGTAATTGGCAACTTTATTATAACATTGTTCAAGGTTTTGTGGAGGAGTGGACCGGAGGTTTGTGAAAATGGGAGCAATGCAGAGAATTGATGACAAGGAGGTAGGTATGTATTAAGATAATTTTAGAAGTGGTATCAGGACATTTCTGGCTATATAGAGTGAGCCTAATTTTGGATGTGTTTTTAATGACATTTTGTATATGCTAATCATATTTAAGGTTGTTGTTTATTGTCATACCTAATAGCTTAATTTGAGAGGTAGTTTTAAGGTTAGTGTTAAGAGAATACATTTTGAATTTTTTTCATGGGAATAAACTTTGGGAAATAAAAGTAGTAATTTTTTCTTTTGGGGATTTTGCATGAGTTGAGAGCTTTGCATCCATTTTTTATTAACAGTGAAGGATTCCTGAGTAATTTTTTGAAGGGATTCTGGGTTATTTGATGAGCATATAAATATTCAATCAATAGCATACTGTATGTTGGGTGCATGTATGGAGTGCGTTCGTATGTATATTATAAAGGAGGGTAGCAAAAATTGATCCTTGTGGGACACCAGTATTGACAGGGAGGTAAGGTGGTAGGACAGTCTGCCATTTCACTGATTGGTATCTGTCATTCAGGTAGCTCTGGAACTAGTTTAAAGTAATCGGTGTTAATCCTAAGACGACAGTTGTGCTAAGATTTTAGTATGACGATATCAAAGGTTTTTGATAGATCCAAAAACAGGGTGGAAATAAATGTACCACTATCTCTTGCTTTATTTACTGTATCTGTAAACACAAGTAGAGCTGTATTATTGCTATGGGATGGACAAAAATCACGTTGGGTTGGTGTTAGAGTTGTTCCTGACTAAGCTAGTGCAGAAGTTGTTTATGGTTACACTTTTCCAGTAATTTAGAGATGTGGGATAGGATTGCTATTGGCCTAAAATTTGTGATATCTGCTGAATTTCCTCCTTTATATTTTATGGTGGTTGCAGACACAGTTTGTACTGTGAGTATAGAAGTAGCATGGGGTTGTTGTGTAGATTGTGGATAGTTAGTGCTAAAACTCTTGGTTAAAGATGCTATGCTGTTTATAAAATAGTTATTAAACTGTATAACTGTACTTCTTGCTGTACTATTTGGAAATAGATTACGGTTGTGTGTTTGTCTAGGTTGCAGTACTTCTTTAATGGCTGACCTAAAATTTTAGATCAGTTATACTATTGTTTTGGAAATTGTTACAGTAAGTTTTTTTTTTTACTAGTGCTTATTTATTTATTTTTTTAAATGAATAGTTTTGTATTATTGGATGTTTTGAGGGGTTTTGTTTTTTGGCAGTTTCTCAAGGCTTTGTCTCTATTTTGCATCAGCTTTCTTGTGATATTAGTTAATCATGGTACATCGTTTACCTTTATTCTGTTATTTTTAGGGTGTGCTATTTTGTTTAGAATATTGAGAAATATAAAGTGTAGATCATCATCTAAGGTGATGGATTTTAGTATGTTCCAGTCGATTGAGGAGAGCATGGCATTAAAAATATATGGGTCAAAGTTAGTTATGTTACTGATGGTTTTAAAGGCTTGTTATTCTGTAATAGTTTGTATGTAGCATATACCAAAGGTAGGGAGATGATATAAAAGGGAATTTGGTAGAGTCCCTCCAGCAATAAACTTGGTAGCTCAGAAACCTAGAATCCAGTCCAGTAGAGAGCTTGAGTTTTTACTGTAGTATGTTGGGTTCTGTGCAGGTTATTTAAATTTTAGGGTAACTAGTGTGAAGCCTCCCCAATTAATGTTGACATCTCCTAATAGTACAGTTTCATGGAGGTGTATGGTACTTGAGGCCCAGTGTAGGATTTCTTCTAATGTATTAATGTTATCACCAGGGGAATATATGATATAATAATACATATTTTATTTAATTTCAGAAATAATTTTGCTTTGTTGAATTGTGATATGGGTGTGTGTTGTATGGGGTTAATTTATAGTGATTTGGGTACATTAAAATGACACCTCCTCCTTTTCTTTTATTGTTGACATTTTGTGTTATATTGTAGCCAGTTGGTATTACCTCAGTATCACTGATGCTTGGTTTTAACAGTATTGGATTTATATATACCAAACTGCAGCAACGAAACAAAGACTCCGTTTAGGAAAATGTAAAACAGATGTAAGCAATAAATCCCAACTGGAGTCACCACATGGAGAAGCCAAGTAAAAGAAAAATCGTCTTTTATTATCCCATAAAAACACAAGCGCTTTCACGTAGGTATACTACGCTTCTTCAGGTGTAAATAACATAAAATAAAAGAGCTGTTTTTATACATAGCCTTTAGGCGCGAAAATCAAATTATTGGATTTATGAAAGACCATCCAAGTATGGAGTTCTGAGATTTTGTTTCTTAAGCTTCTATCATTGATAATAGTGAAAGTTAATTAACTAGTAAGGGGTGGAGGAAGTCTGGTTTTGTTGGTGATTTCTTTTGCTTTATTTTTGTCTGTGTATTTGCTGTTTGGTCCAGGGTTTGAATGGCTATCACCATCAATTTGGTTATTTGGTCTAGGGTTTAGATGGATATCACCATCAACTAGGATTGATTTAAGATAAAGTATTCTATTGATTGGTGTTACTTTTGTCTGTTTTGAAGGTATGGTTTAGTAATGTAGTTTTAGAGTAGAAGTGTGGAGCATCATGGTAGAGGCTAGCTACTTAATGGGGTATTTAGAGAAATAGTTGAATAAGCTTGTAGGAACTTAGTTGGTGAACTAATGTTTGTGATTTCAAGATGTTGATAACTAGATAGGTAAGATATCGAGCTAAGGCTAGGTACAAGCATACTGTATTCATGGAATCTTACTAGTAATCATTATAGATGGAGGTAAAAGTGATTAAATATGGTTTGGTGTTATTTGTATATAAAATATGTACAGTACTGGAGAATATATTTGTTGTTGGGATGTTTTACACAAAGAAGTTAAGTGTTGGATAGGTGGAAGAAAGGTTGTAAGAGATGGGTTAGTTCTGCTAATAGAAGTAGGTGACTGGTTAATCAGTTTGGAGTAGAGCTTATACTAAGAGATGGTATGGGGAGGGTGTGAATTGGAGGTAGGGTAGAGAAGTGAAGTGTCGCCCAAGCATAGCAAGGTCAGAAAAGAGTGGGGCAAACACTTGGGTACTGATTTGTCTACTTAGTTTTTTTTTTTTTTTTTTTTTATACAATCGGTGAGATGCTAATCCATCTAAGGTAAGACATAATGGCATAAATTGTAGAATTTGTTATGGTTTGATAGAATTACTTTAGTTGGACATTAGACAGAATTTCACGTTTGTTCTTATGCAGAGGTACTAAGATTAATAGGTATTTACTGAAGGTAAAGTATTTGACTAGAATTAATGCTCACAAACAAATAAACACTTGGTTACCGATAAAACTATGGTTTATGGCTGGACAATCTTGAAAAATAGAAACTAATATTTATTGGGATGATTTAAGTTTAGTTTAAAATACAGGATGTTTTGATTTTATTTTATTTTTCAGGACATGCATGTGGTTATTACTCACTTTTTTGGGTAGGGACAGGTGTCTACCAGTAATGTGCACTGCTGTACAAATATTAATCAACAGCAGTGTGTTGCAGATGTGCCTGGATAATATACAACTGCCAGCTAAATCATACTTGGATTATGCCTTCCACTTGGAGTCTTTCCTTGTTAAAGATGTTTCATAGAAGTAAGGTTTCCTTCAGATTAAGAGAGGTAGGCAGAGGATGCTCAGCATAAATTCTTGGTAAGCTGTGGATATAAGATTGTTTTGGGGCACAGTACAAGCAGGATGACTAATTTATGGCCGAGATTCATGGGAAATTCTGAAAAACAATGAAACGCCAGATACGGCGGCTTACTTTAAACAGTTCAGAAAACATAGGCTGTTCTTGCTCCTTGACGTTTTAATAAGCACAATCCTGTACCTGAAGCAGTATAGTATGAAGGTAGGGTAGTAAACACTGTCTGCACACTACTGGGACTGTAAAATTACAACAGAGGCTGATAAGTACGTTTTAGTGTGTCTCAGTAATATACAAGTAGATCAGTAAACTGTTTGAAAATTACACAAGAAATAAAATACCTTGGTATTTTTGCATTATACAGGTAAATATCTAGCTGTTTTAACAGTGTAGGACAAAATCAGTTCCATCATTTAATGATTTCCTTTTGGTTCTTATTCTTATTTTATTATTTTGCTATTGTTGTGCTGGTTAATTATTAGTTATTTAGACATCATTATTTTATGCCTAAGTTCTTCAGTTTTACCATTTCGACTGTTTTGTTTATAGCATTACTTTTACTGTTTTCTTAAAATTTTCTTTATTGTATTCATCATTTATTACCTCACCAGTTGGTTTTATTACTTTTCTCTGAAGATTCATTTTATGGTTGGGGGTGTCTTCTCTACAGAGGTTCATGTTTTCACTGTGTCCATTTTGATTTTCTGTGGCTAGTCTGGTTTCCTCTCAAATCCCCAATGCATTTGATATGTGAACTCAATGACCTTCAGTGTTTGTGTGCGTGTGTACCCAATGAATGCTAAGACAGCCTGCAGCGCGTGTGTGTGTACCCAGTGAATGCTAAAACAGCCTGCAGCTCCTGTGCACTTACCAGCTGGTTAACAAAAGTAACTTAAGAATGAATAAAGAAAATGTATGGGATTTATCTAGTTCTTCGATATAACTTGATTTTATTCTCAAAGATTTACCATTTAGGTGCCATTAGTTATTTTTGCATAATAATTATTTATGGTTTTATTGTCATGCTCTCTTGTTATCCATTAACTATTTCAAGCCCATTTACATTAATTGCTGCTTAATTCTTTGTTTAACAATAGAGCTGTCCTAATATTTCCCTCTTTTGAGTGATGTAAAGCAGTAATCATCTGTAGGAGACATTTCATCCCTGAAAAAAAAATAAGACTGGTCAACATGGACTGGATCACTTGGACTGGCATCTAAGCAGATGGGCATCCTGGGTTTTTTGATTTTGTCTCACTGCTGTGAGGACTAAAAACAACTTATGGGACATCCATTTTTTTACTCATTGTTCTCTTTGATTCTAGTAAAATCTGTGAGCAGACTGAGGCCAAGTGCTGTCCCTTGTCCCATACCTGTGTGCTGTGTTGCAGTGCTAGCTCTGTCTGCAACAAGTTGGCTATCCTATCTAACCAGCTGTAAAATTATACCCTGACCTGGATTGATGATAACTTAAGTCCAGCTTTGGCAGCAGTTATACCACTTGGGTTTTCCATTATTCACTGACCATGTGTAAGCAGGAATGGGGGAGGGATTGTGTTGTTTAACTGCTGTTTGCATCAACTGTCATAGACCATGGACAAAATACAAAGCTCCTTTGAGGATGTGATGGGTGCAGGAGCAACCAGTGGGCACCTGGTCATTTACTGTCTAAATTTATTGCATGAGAGCATTCCTTTTGGAATCTGTCTTTCTTGTTGACATAATCTTGACTAGACTAGACTGGTTAGGTTTGAGTGACTCATCTCATTTGCTGAAGAGTCCATGGATGCTTATAGAAAGTTCTGCTGTGTTATGAAGATTCAGGTTTCAAGCAGTTATGTCTGCAACCACCTGTTTTCGACGTATCATGGACTTGGTGTTGTCTGTTAACCTAGTGGAGGAACTGGTCCAATTCTGAGTCATACCTGGTTTATTTAACCACAAGGCTCTCTTGTAAGACTTCTCCCTACTCTTGAACTGGTGTTCTAAGGGAATTTC
The DNA here is from genome assembly GCF_019279795.1 of Protopterus annectens. Taxonomy (NCBI): domain Eukaryota; kingdom Metazoa; phylum Chordata; order Ceratodontiformes; family Protopteridae; genus Protopterus; species Protopterus annectens. The sequence goes on from NC_056744.1 coordinate 699,549,026, forward strand.
AACTTTTGCACCCTCTCAACTTCTTGTCCTACTCTGGATGAGGCCCTGGTGGAGGTCACTGCCAGTGGTGCAAACGTCATTCTCTGCCTTCTGGAAGTCTCTGCTACTGGACTACCTTAAAGCAGGGCTCTTTAGTGAAGTTGGGATGTTGGGTAACCTTTTGTACCTTGCCACTCAGAGGGTGCTTTCATTTGATGAATGAGAATTTGTAAGTATGCTTGTCATAATTAAAACTGGTGTTGGGCACTGACCAATGACTGTTGCGGTCTTACAGGTGATACTTCTGGATTGTGGTTGGAGTTTGTTTTGCAGGACAACAGTAAGTTTGTTTTCTTAATTTCTAGTATGCATCAGTTATCCTGCAGTCTTGACACTTGCCCAACCAGCCTTGCTATCTCTCGTCTGAAGGTTGTGATCTTTGTTCTGTACAAAATTGTCTTTTCTTGTCTTTTTTTTTTGGAGATTAGTATATCTCCATCTTCTCCTACTGAGCCCTTAGTAATTCCAATTCTTACTAAGCCTTTTCTGAACTCTAACAATCTTCACAATTATCACAAAATCCTCAAAATTAATTTTATCAACAAGATCTTAGACAGAAAGTAATTTATATATAGCTTGACTCTTAACTTAAGAAACACAGACTTTGTAATACATCTCTGTCTGATTTCAGGACTTGACCCAGGATGGAGACGGCCTTCACCAGGATTTTAGTGATATGCTAATGATCATAGATGTTATTCATTTCTGATTCTACTTCATGTCATGGCAGCATGTGATGTATTGGACCCTGAGCTTCTTTTGGATTACCTAGCTAACTACTGCCATGTCACAGGAACTGTCCCAGAACAGTTTGTTTACTACCTCTGTCATCATTCAGAGAGGATTGTTTTGAGTATTATGTCCTCTTCATCTTACCGTTTGAGTTGTGGTAACCAAAGGGTTGTCTTTTTAGCCCTGTTGTTTATACTGTATTGTCTTACAGGATTAAAGAACTGTTAACAGGCTGTTTCCTGTGATTAAGAAGTACAAGGTTTGATTCCCTCAGCCTCCATTGCCTAACTGTATGACTCTGAGCAAATCACTTAACCAGACATCCTCCCAGGGTGAGTGTGAAAAAGGTTCAGTGGAGATCTCTGCTCTACCTCAGAAAACAAACACAAATAAATAAATACTGCTTCTCTGTTGCCCCAAGGTGATTTCATCAGGAGGAAAATTCGGTACTTGCGTATTATTGCAACCACCTTCCAAGCAGTTCTGTAATACGCAAGTACCAATGTTTTTTACCGTATATTTTCCCGAAAGAGGAATGGGACAGTACAGTACAGAATAACCCAGTTTAAATTGTTGTTTCATTTTTCTAACAGAGCTTATCAGGTATTTGCTGGCTGCTTCATAGAGTAAAAATAACTAAACGCCAGAAATTGTAGCTTAAAATGACACACCACAGCTATGGTCATGTTTTAGCATTCACTTACCCAAACAGTAAAAAGATCTGAAATTTTTTAGAAGAAGAAAATAAAACATGTATCCCTTTGTGATCATGTACAGTACTTAAGGATGGTACTGTTCTTTTCACAACTACAATATACAAAAGATAATGGATGCTCTAACCTTTTTTACTGTGTCAGCAACCGCAGAATGGCACAGTGTTTTGCCTTATCTTAATCAGACTGTTTACGCTGTAAGAGCTTAATTGGGGATCATATATTATTGTTTGAATGTGTCAGTATTGCACAGTTTAGGATGCAGAATGTTTAAGTCGTTAATGTTTTGGTCCAACGCTGTACAGGAATAAGTAAGGCTACTTAGGTATTATCGGTTTGGAACATGGTTGTGATAATACATAAGTACCGAAAATTCTAATGCTGGCACAGCCAAATTGCCTTGAACATGGCACTAGCTTTCATGTCTCCTTCTCAAGACCTGAAGATTCTCAGACTGTACCCAAGGAGCTCATCTCCAGGATCACAATACGAAACATCTTCAGTGTCCATCCCAGAGGAAACATCTTATCATTCTCTAAGAGATTTGGGGTATACACACAGTTCAGACAGCTTTCAGATCTGAGACCAGGAGCAAGGAACACTAAAACTTTTCAGAATTTCAGCATTAATTGATGCTGTGCATCAGCAAACAGGAAGTTGCCCATTCCTATTACATTTGCAGACTAGCCATGGTAGCTCTTCAGGCCGTTTACATTCCACTGGAAAAAACAATGTAGCAGACTATGTTAATCTATTAAAAGTATAAATTGGACAAAGATATCTTTCTGCTGATAGTGGAAAGCCGGAGTCATTTAAAAGTAATTTTTTCATCTGTCAGCTGAATCTCCAGAGTTCATTGTTTTGAATCAAGCATCCCCACAGCAGTGCATTTTTCCCGGGGTTTACTGTCGCAGTTCCTCAAGCACTTCTCAGTTTAAATATGTTGTTAAAGGAAACTGCATACCTCATTTTCATTGTTCCTAATGACCAAGTTGATACACACACACACACACACACACACACACACACACACACACACACACACACACACACACCTCCCTCTGTCTGTCTGTCTCTCTCTCTGTCCCTGTCAAAGGTTTGAAAAATAAAAAATCATGGGCATTCAGAAGCTATATATGTGTATATATGGATTCACTTTATAGGCTCAAAATTCTGAAATCTCGAATTTCAGAATCTCGAGCCCATAAAGTGGAAAATCCAAAAACCCAAAAGCACAAAAACCACAAAAGCCTAAATCCTGAAACCACAAAACCCTTATGATATGCAGGGGGGTCAAGCCCTCCTGCACCCCCTATGTGGGGGGCTGAGCACCCCCTACACACACACACACACACACACACACACACACACACACACACACTTAAATATTCTAACTCCAAGGTCGCAGTACATACACACACACACAAAACACCACCACACAAACTACATTTCTCGCCCCCACACACACACACACACACACACACATCACAGTAACAATACAACACACACTAACACACACTACAGCCCCTACCCAACACCCTTAAACATAAACAGTTATCTGAGTCAATGAACACAGCGCAGCACTAGAACTGCTAATTCAAAATCTCTGGCATTCGAGATTTTGAATTTCGCACTTCTGGGGTTGCAATCTTCTGATCCCTCCACTTTGAGCTCGAGATTCTGAAATTCAACATTTCAGTATTTTGAGGTTATAAAGTGCTCCCGTATATATATATATATATATATATATATATATATATATATATATATCGGCTCATTTAATCTCCTGGAGATCTCTATTTCTCAGATCTGTAAAAAAGTGTCCACAGTCACATTATTATGTGGTACAGAAGTACTTGGTTTCTTAAATTTGTTAAAATTCTCACCATTATCATTTCTGAACATGGTGGTTAACATTATATTGTGTCCAAAGAATCTTAAGTTCAATAATCACTTAAACTGGAGACAGTAGCTGGTACGAAGCTGAGACCTCTATTCAACAATGAGCATTATTCTTCAGTCAGGTTCATATTAGATAGATTCACTAGTAGAGAATTTGTGTCTGTTGACATTTCTTCTGGTCGCAATGTTAACAACCATGTAAATGAGCCAAGACATTGTTTTCATAATCTAAGTAAAGAAGAAACAAGCTTTGCAGCAATTGAAGATGAATAAAGACATTGTTATAAGACCTGCCATTAAAGGGGGCAGTATTGTCCTCATGAATTGTGATTACTACTTTTTTAAAATAGAACAATTATTGGCTGACAAAGCAATTTATAAGAATGTGGATAGAGTTAATGTAAATGATATCATCAGGAACATTCACGAGGAACTTAGAGCACTTTTAAGTATGAATATAATTATTCAAGAATTGTTTAACTACTTTATTATAGATCATCCTACAATTCCAAATATTAACGGTCTCCATAAAGTACATAAATGTAGGGATGACGTACCTATGCGACCATTCATGTCGGGGAACGGTTGGGCAACAGAGCTAATTTCCATATTTGTTGAATATCAACTTAAACAGGTTCCCACAAGTGCACCTGCAGTGATTAAGGACAGGAAGCAATTTCTGCATATATTATCAGAACACTTGAATACTCGTGTTGAAGCTGCTCCAGTCTTGATGGTCATATTGGATGTCTAAAGTTTGTTTATGGTTATACCCAACAAATATGGGATATCCACAATTAAGAGTTTAAGGGATAATAGCAGCTTTGCCAATAATAACATTGAGTTGATCAGTCTCTTGCTTGAACTAGTTCTTTAAAACAGTATTTTTATTTTCAATAAATACATCTATTGGCAGAAGTAGAGAGGTTGCCATGGGCACACCCTGTGCCAATAGCTTCGCAAATCTTGTTCTTGGTTTTTGGAAGTCTACACACACACACACACACACACACATATATATATATATATATATATATATATATATATATATATATATATATATATATATATATATTTATATTTATTTATTTATTTATTTTACATTTGTTGACCTTGATAGTCCGACTGGATGCATGTCCTTTTTCAGAGGAGGCCCGGGGAGAAAAGCTCCAAGGGTAAGCAGATACAGCATTACATAATACCAGCATTACATGTTACAAACAGACTATTTACAGAGATTACATAAGTAAGCAAGTTAAACAAAGTTCCACAGGTTACAGTTAATCCTGAGCATAAGTCAGGATTAAATTAAATTACACAGTAAATTGGTTAACAGATTTTTACACATTCTAAAGAGAGTTAACAAGGCTTGATACATTGACATATCCAGTTAAGTGACAAATGTTGTTTGAGTCTAGTTTTAAATTGACCTAAGGTAGAAAGTAAGGTAATATCAGCTGGAAGAGAGTTCCAGGATCTACTTACAGAGTTTGCAAAGAGAGAATCACCGGCTGTGTTATTAATTTTGCTAGTCTGAATTAGTAGTTTGTTAGAGGATCGAAGCGGTCTAGGATTGTTATAGGGGGTGATAATATTTTTAAGTGCAAGAGTATTGTCCGAATTATAGAGGATTTTATAGGCCATAATCAGTTGGTTATACTGGATTAGGCTGGGTAGTTCAAGCCACCCAAGCTGATTTAGATTGATGCAATGATGTGTCCTAAAAGGCAGCCCAGTGGCAAACCTGGCAATGTGGTTGTAGCAAATTGAAAGTTTGTTAAGGACAGTCATGTTTAAATTCGAGAGTAGAGGGGATGCATACAGAAGGGTTGAAAGAAGGTGAGAGTGAGCTATGGCAATTTTAGCTGGAGGGGTTAGGAAGGCTTTTATTCTGTAAAGTGACCCTAGTTTTTTATTGATGGTTTTGATAGTTTGGTTAACATGTAGGTCAAATTTTAGATTATTGTCTATGATGACACCTAATAGTTTTGTAGATGGGTCAGGGGAGATTATTGTGCCATCATTTGATTTTATGGTAAAGGTGAAAGCAGTAGACCTAAGTGTTGGTGAAAATAACAGCATTTTAGTTTTTTTGGGATTTAGGATCAGACGATGTTCAGAAAGCCAGTTTTCTATTGTATTAAAGGTGGTCTGGGTATATATATATATATATATATATATATATATATATATATATATATATATAAAATAATCCATATATATCAGTCTTGAAATTTTGTAAGAGATTCGTGGACAATATTTATTTTTTATGGAATGATACAAAGGAGCATCTGGATCAATTTGTTGAATACTTGTGAACAACTACGGAGTTCCTGAAATATACGATGTATTACTCGAATTCACAAATTTACTTTCTAGACATCAGATTGTCCATTGACTCATCATGCAACATCAGCACAAACTTATATAAGAAGGAATGTTTGAAAAATGATTCCCTGTACAGAACAAGCATGCACCCTCAACATACTTTTCAGAAAGTGATAAAAAATCAGTGTTTGAGAGTCTCAAAATTGTATACAGAAGATGGACAATAGAAGGATGCTCTGCACAGTCTGAGAGATACTTTTACGGATAGAGGTAACAGACTGGATGAAACTGACAAACAGATGTCCATAGTTACAGCAATGAGACATGATCTAGAGAAACCTATCCTTCTTGGACAAACACAGACTACAAGTACAAAGAATAAGACAATCGGAAAAAATATAATTGTCCTGACATATGCAAGCAACATCCAGTATGTATGTGACATTATAAAAGATAATTGGAAAATCCTGAAAGCCGATGACACTCTTAGGGATTGAGTGGGTGATATGCCATCTTTTACCTTCAAGAGGAATTGGAATCTAATATGCACATGACTGACAACATAAAATCGGAAAGGATCAGTACTTTTCTATGCAGGACATTTGTCCTGCAAGTATATATTTAAACAGACAGAGTTTTTGGACCCTATATCTAAAAGAAGTTATAAAAGTAAAACATATGCTTATTGTAAAACCAGACATGTAATATGCATCGCTATTTGTGATCTCTGTGATGGTTTTATATTAGTAAAACCGATAGGCAACTAAAGGAATGGATATCAAAGCATATAAGTGGTGTTCGTTTGAATAATTTTAAAGGTCCTCTAACTAGACTCATGAGTTTAAATAAAGGGCATAGCTATCATTTTATGGTGCTACAAGTTATACGTGAAAATGTTAGAGAAGGGAATATATCCAGCCGAACTGAAAGAGAAGAAATGTATTGGATACTTGAACTTCAGGCCGACAAATCACCAGGCCTAAATGAGAATGTACCCGTAAAGCCCACCCTCAAGGGGCGTAGACTTTCCCAGGTAGTTTGAACATTTTATGAAAGGAAGGATTATGAATGGGAAATATATGATACATTTTGGTAGGAGTGTACTCCAGTATAGAGTCTGATTGGATAATTGATTTTTAAACTTTTAATAAGAACTTTGATTCACCATAACGTCAGTAGAGCTAATGAAGTGTTGGAAGAACCCAAAAGCGCTCATCTTATTTATGTTTTATCATGTTTTACTGTGTTTTACTCTGGTATATTCATTTTTAACTCAACAATAAAGACAGATTTTATGCCCTATTCTGTGGGGACCACAATTTTTTTTATTGTGCTGTGGTGTGGTTTTTTTAGTGGCTGTTCCTTGTATCTTTGGATATATATATATATATATATATATATATATATATATATATATATATATATATATATATATATATATATATATATACATATATATATATATATATATATATATATATATATATATATATATATATATATATACATATATATATATATATATATATATACATATATATATATATATATATATATATATATATATATATATATATATATATATATATATATATATATATATATATATATATATATATATATATATATACATATATATATATATATATATATATATATAGAGAGAGAGAGAGATTTACTATCATATACTTGAAGTTCAAAACAAAAATCCATCCACATCTGCGAATCAGATGTGCGAAGCTGGAAATATCAGGTAGGTCAGAATGTCAAAGTGCACAAACAGCATCGAATTTGCAATTTTGACATTTACTTAAGCAAGTTTCTAGTGCACACTGCAAAATGCCATCTGTTATGGGAAATTTTTTATCAAGTTAATGTTGGGGTTATGGTTGGGTTAAGTGGCAGCATTAAGATTAAGGTCGGCTCTCATTACTAAGATGGGCAGGGTACATTCAAGATTGCTAGCATATAATCTATCCAGTTGCCTCTGCTTTCCTAGACAGAAAACCATGGATTAAAGAATTTTACATACTGTGCACATCCACAGACAACTCAAGTACTGCACTGAAAGGGATATGCCACTGAGACCACCATACCCCCTGTTTCTTTCATTTATGCAAGGATATCAGGATTGGTCAGTAACCCATGTAGACACTTTTTCAAGTGACTGGCAAACAGTAGTGTCTTCTGCATTGAAAAAAAAATTCTAACAAGCAGCCAACAACTCCATGTTATAGCCAATGCATGCTGGTAGTGCCTCACTAGCAAAATTCAGTACTGTCATCCAATAAACATATGGCATAGGTCCCCAAAACTATAACCTAATCATTGTTGGAGACATCAACCTTAATTACTTAGGACCATAAGCCATTAATATGTCAGACGTCCTGGCCAGCTTAAGTTCTACTCAAATCAGCTGTTAAGCCACTAGACCAAACTCTCAGTCCAGTAGGTATACCTTACTAGATCTTGTAATAACTAATAATCCTGCAGTGATATCTTAACCTCACCATACATGCATCCTTCTTCAGTGATCAGTGTCCCCTAATGCTCTCAGTAAATAATGAAATGGAAGATTTGGCATCACCTAATATCAGCTGTTAAGTTAAATATACAGATGGTCAAAGATTCTGGATGCAAACACATTGTTTATTAGAATAGTATTATGATGTGGAATATGTCAATATAATGAGATATTCACCTGTATGTGTAAATACAAGCCCTTTTATATTTTCTAAAATTGAAAAAAAAAAACATCCAAGGTTTAAATCTTCCATAACTCTGATAAAAGCCATGCACACATTGTCAAGGTAAAGGGAGTAAAGAGGTGCAGATGGGAGGAAAGCTTAAAACATTTCTGATGCTATTATCTTGACATGGCCTGTGTTCACTTTATCTCCAATCATGTTTCATAAAGTACATGATATATACATTTCTTTCAAGATTTTATGATTAGAAGAAACATTTACCACCTGCTTGCTCAGCTCTAATGAACTCCTAACAAAAGTCAAACGGTTGTTTGTATGAGAAAGGAATATGTAAAAACAGTGCAGCTGTTTTAAGTTAGAAGTTTTATGAAACAAGCTTTAATCATCCGGTTCACTTTCTCCTGTCATAAGCTGGAGGGATGCCAGGTTCAGTACTTGGCATCTCTCAGTGGTGATTGAAGGGTTTATTAATAAGCAACAATTCATATTTTATTATTTGTTAACAATCCATATTTTGTTCACTTAGCGCAAGCTTTAAAGAAATATATATATCCACTACAGATTCTCCCCTTTGATGACATAAAGCATCACAGTCCAAGATTATTTGAATTATATCATTGTCGAAATGTAAGCCCTGGGACATTTTTGTTCGGGTATAACAACCATTGCATGTGTACGTTTTCTTACAAAAACAGGTATTAGCAGATTTTTAATAACAGGATATACAAGAGCTATAAAAAGTATGATTATAACAGAAGTAATTAAACTTTGCATTTTAAACTGATACCAACATTACCCAACCACACAAACAAGGTGCAACCAGGCTCAGTTTTAGTAATTGTTCCATAAAATCAGCCACCCTTTCTTGTTCATCATGAAACTCTGAAACAAAAGTACAGCACAATTTTCCAATCATATGACAAACTCCCTCCTTTGAGGCCACTACATAATCAAGAGCTATTTGATTTAGTAAGTCGGTGGCTCGGACTTCAGTCGGTTCTCAGTTTGCCGCGCAAATGTATTCTGATGTCTTATTAGTCATATCAGCTAATATAAGGGACAACTGATTCACTTTGTGCATATTTTGCAATATGCCATTCTGTGAAGAAAAGAAAGCCACTGCTTGCTCAATAGGGTGTATGGCCATCTTATTGTACAACCTTCCTGCAGATGTAGAGAAAGAATTAAAATAGCTGGCATTTTCTGCCCCACATAACAACCAGACCATTTTCTGGGTAACCAAGGGTAGGCACAACAATATCTGTAGATGTAGTAATGATCATCCAATATTCCAATGGCCATTCTACAGTCATACATCTTCAGCCCAAGCTGTACCAATATAGTCTCATCATTGGTGTTATTGCAACTATTGTAACCTACTCGCACAGTTTCTTCTCTGGCATAATAATTATCACCCTGTGTTGATGCGGCCAATTGGTAATGTATTTATTTAGTCCAGTCCGTAATGTTACTCCAAGTTTGATTTTCTACAATTTGCATTTCTAAATTAGTCTGTTGCACAAGCACAGGTAACACTAGAATGCCATCTTGGTATCACGTGTAACAAATCAGCACACCCAGCAGCTGGAAACATTTATGTTAGTGGCATATTGATGCAGCATTCAAAGAAAGAAGTTTTGTCTCATGTCGATCAGAAAACAGTAGAAGGAGGAGACTTGGTATTGTCATCAGAAGGCGGTGTGGTGCCATTTTCGTTCGACTCAGGAAATGTGAAGCAGTTTTTTTGCAATACAAAGCGTGGATCCAGTTTGTTATTCTGGCGCACTTTACTGCAGTATTAGTAGTTAGGAGGATGAGATGAGGTCCCTTCCACTGCTGCTCCAAAGAGGATTTGCATTGGAACACCATCACATACACCCAATTACCTGGCCCTAAGTCATTATAGGGAACTGTTGCTGGTTGAGGAAGGGCTTCCTTAGTACATTATTGAAAAGTCTGTAAGATAGAAACAAGTTTTGAAAAATACTTCAGCAAAGCTTCATTGGTAAATACCAGTTAACAGTTTCTTACTGTTGCGGAAGGTGGCACTCTCATGGGGCAACCCATAAACATTTCATGAGGACACAATTTATGAGTAGTGTTTGCAGCTCTTTGCATACTCATCAGTGCAAGAGGCATAGCTACAGCTCCTTGCATACTCATCAGAGCCAGAGGCAAAGCATCTGTCCATTTTAGCTCCATTTCACTAAAAACTTTGCAAATTCTGATTTTGAGAATCTGGTTAGACCTTTCAACAAGACCAGATGACCGTTTGTGATGGAGACATGTAACTGTAAAAAAATTTTTAACACAGAACACAATTTCTTAACAATTTCAGCAGTAAAATGAGTACCTGTAGAGACCGAGAAAGATGGGCAAACCAGTCCTGCTGAATAAGATAAAGAAGTTCATGCTCACCAGTGTGGTTCAGTAAGTGGTATGCCGTAACCAACCAGGGTAGTACAGCGAAAGGTGCTACTGTCCTGCCATCAGGGTGGCTCCATATTTGATATGTATATTTTTTACAACCCGCACTGATACACTTCTTTTTTCTCAACCTCTGAAGCTTAATTCTGTAAAGTAATCAAGTTATTAAAGTTACAATGATTGTTAATCTTTGTAAATGCTTCCTGCAAAACAAAATTTCTAGTGACTAAACTTGCAGCTTGTTTGACTGCATAATATGCTAACCTGTTACCTTTCACAGTGACAGCATCTACTTTTAAATGAGCTTCCACTTTAACTATAGCTAAAGTCTTTGGTAACAGCAGAGCATCTAATAAGTCTTTTACAAACCTTCCATATTTCATTTCAGCACCTGCTGATGTTAAAAATCATCTCTGTCTCCACACTTCCTCAAAGTCATGGGCTACCCCAAATCCATAATGGCTATCAGTATAAATGTTCACAACTTTATCTTTATCTGTTTTACAGGCTTTGGTTAATGCAATCAGTTCAGCTAGTTGTGCAGAAGTTACCCCTAATAGTCTTTCCCGATATAATACTGTATTTTCAGTACATGTAGCAATGCGTGCAGTAAGGTTTCCATTTCTGTCTCTTCCACATAATCCATCCATGAAGAATTCCATTTCTGTGTTATCCATTGGGGTATCTCTCAAATTGGGTCTTGAAGAATCAATGTTTAGTCACAATTATACAATCATCTGGTTCGTGCGGCCACGGTGGTGCAGCAGTTAGTGTTGCCGCCTCACAGCAAGAGGTTCTCTGGTTCGATCTTTGGCTGGGGTGCCTTCTGTGCTGAGTCTGCATGTCCTACCAGTGGTCACGTGGGTTTCCTCCGGGTGTTCCGGTTTCCTCCCACATCCTAAAAACATGCTGTAGGTGGATTGGATACAGTAAATTGGCCCTAGATGTGAGTGTGTGCATGTGTGTGCCTTCTGTGGAAGGTTGGGCGCCGGGCTGGCAACTCGACACTGTAAAACTCCACTGCCAATCATGAGCGGACGGTGATTCGCTGTGGCGACCCCCTAACCGGGAAAAGCCGAAAGAAGAAGAAGAATACAATCATCCGGTTCACTATCTCCTGTCATAAGCTGGAGGGATGCCGGGTTCAGTACTTGGCGTCTCTCAATGGTGATTGAAGGGTTAGAAATAAGCATCAATTCATATTTTATTATTTGTTAATTCATATTTTGTTCACTTAGCAGCCAAAAGATACTGTATCTTAGATTTTAGCAACAGTGCTGATACCATGAGGAACTGCAAATATAACTCTGTGTCCTAGGAGCAATGCTGCAGGTTGTTCTACCATCATTGCAGCTGCTCCTACTGCCTGCAGGCAGTTCAGTAATCCTCTAGCCACTGGATCTAACAATGAACTGTAATATGCAATAGGTCTAAATGTGTGACTGTGTTTTTGAACTAATACCACTGCTGCATACCCCGAACAAGGTGAAAAGTTTCTTATAATCTGGGAGTCCTAAGGCTGGGATGAGCAAGGACTTGTTTTAACAAAGTAAAAGCACTTTCTTCCTTTTCTTCCCAGGACAATGGCTCTGGTGTATCTTGTTTGAGCATGTCAGTCAAAGGTCTAAGAAATTCTTCCTAACTTGGTACGTATTGTCTAGATTACACAGCCAAACCTAGAAAAGCTTGCAGCTGCTTCTGAGTAACAGGGTGGGGTGCCTTTATTATAGCTTCAACATATGCAGGCAGCGGATGCTTCTCTTCATATGATATTATGTGTGCTAAATACTTTACCATAAGGAGATCATAATTAAAGGTTTTCCTTTGATATTTTTATATCCCTTTTTTGCTAATTCAGTCAGTAAATGTATGCTGTCCTGCTAACAGTGTGTTGCTGTATCTGAAGCTGTAAGTAAAACAACTACATATTGTACCAACTGAGGTAGTGGTGCTGCGGTAGCGTTGTCGCCTCACAGTAAGACGATGTTCGATTCTCAGCTAAAGCGTTTTCTGTGTGGAGACGTGCTTGAATGGGCATACCTTCGTTGAAGGTTGTGCGTCAGGGCTGGCAACTCGGCACGTAAAAGTCTACTGCCAATCATTAGCGGACTGGAGTTCTGCTATGGCGACCCCTAACCGGGAAAAGCCGAAAGACACAGCAACAACAACAGATTTGCATGGAAACCGGAGTTCTTCAAGGTCCTGCTTTAAAATTTGTGAAAAGAATGAGGTACTTTCAACAAACCGTTATGGTAGTTGCAGCCACTTAAATTGAATTCCTCCATATGTAAAGGCAAATAAATACTAGCTATCTGGATGAATAGGGATGTAAAAGAAAGCTAAACGTAAGTCTGCTACAGACAAGTAAGTATTCCATGCTGGTGTGGAACTCAATATGGTTGCTGGATTTGGCATTACAGGGGATGACAACCTGATTTGCTGCTAAGTCCTGTATAAACCTATATGTATCTCTGCCTGCCTTTTTAACTGGAAAAATGGGAGTATTATAACAACTATGTGTTTTTGCTATAATTCCCTGCTGAAGGAGATATTCAATTATAGGTTTGGTTCCCTGTTCTGCCTCTGGTTTTAAAGGATCCTGTGCTATACGAGGAAGTGGCTTTGTAGGATCCACACATATTTTTACATGTGTGGCAGATTTTAACAGACCTACCTCTTCGAATTTATTGCCCACAAACTGTCAGAAACCAGCTGTAACAGTCTGCCATCTGCACTTGAATATCGCTTTTCTGTTCTTTCCTCTGTAACACTAAGTATGGCAATCACTTCTTCTTCAGATTTGGCTGGTACATCTAAGTAAACACCATCTCCAGACAGTACAAAAGATAGTGCATCCTAATTTACAAAGCATTTCCCTTCTGTTAAGTTTGCTGGAGCTGAGATGCTTAATAGATAAGCATGTTATTTTCAATCAGTCTTAAAGAGACCAGGATAGGTTTAGCTACAAGGAAAACAGTGAGAGTGAAACAGAACATCTTTTTGTCTAACTTTAAAGTACTTGCATTAACGCTCTTATGTTTACCTCATTTTTCCCCGAGTGTTGTCAGTAGATTCCTCCTGACATTTGCTGTCATTCTGGGGGTGGGGATGGTAGAGAAAAATTGGAAGGATTTTGATTTACCACTGCTACATTTGCTGCTGCTGCTGATTAGGGCATTCTCCCTTACAATGTCCCGTTAGTCCAAAATTGTGACAAGTCTCCTTCTCAGCTTGATTTTGTTGAACATTCGTTGCTCTTCCTGTACCCTATCTACCTTGCATGCCTCTATCCCTTCTTTAAAAATTCTGTATTTACAGTTGCATGAGTTGTCTTCTGCATCACTTCTCTTTGTATCTACTTGATCTATGTAGTGCTCTGCGTATGTTATTAACTTATCTATTTCCTCTTCCTCTGGTTTTGCTTTACCAATGCCTGCATATTAGGTAAGAGTCTATACAGAAAAGCAGAATTAAAAGCTGCTTTAGTGTTTGCTATTGGATCTGCAATAAGAAAATGTGCCGAAAATACTTTCCAAGTATGCTAAAGTAATCAGCTGGTGTTTCTCCCTTACTTTGCTTACATGCAGTAATTTTATCCCACTTTGGTTTAACAGGACAGATTGTCAAAATTTCTTGTAAGAGCTTCTCCCTGACTTCTGTTAATGCTCTCTTCCCTTCAGCGGTTGAGTAATTTTGGCCAATCCAGCTTTGTCTTTCCATTTTTCATATATATCAGGTGGAACTACGGCTTTTAACAACTGCCTTAAATCTGCCAGGGTGGGTTCATATATTTGAATAACAATGCTTGATTTATCCTTACATTTTTTTGTGGATGTTGCTTGTTGTTAGGAAAAGTTTTAACTATAGTATGTAAATCCATTAGTGTCCAGGGTGTGTGAACTAATGCCATAGTGCCATCCAGATGTGGTATCTCTCTGAGGAGACATAGACAATTATTAATCTTCAGTTCTTGTTTTGTAGCCTGTCTTGCTTTTTGGCAAGTGAATTGCACATTTCTACCTAGATATTCTACACCATCATGTTGTGCAATGCTCCCATTGCCATCTGAGTTAGAGGATGAAGTTTTGGGGTGGACAGTACTAGAAGGTTCACACTGGGGTAAGCCTGATGCTAAGTGCTTAGGTGTAGAAGGATTGACATGTGTGGGTACACTTTTCCATGGGTTGGCAGACTCACCTTTGTCCTGTTGTGATGAGTGGGGGACCTGATCATTTCTGAGGTGAGGGAAGTCGATCATCTTCCCTGGAAAACCCCCCCCCCAACTAAAGTATGGTAATTTGAAATGGCTGAATACAAAGGAGCAGTTGGTATGGTATTCCTTGCTTTTACTGTACTTTTAAGTTCTTTAACTTGTAACAACTTGTCATTTGTATCATTTAACTCCTTTAGAGTGAATTCCTTGTCTCATTTAAAAGTTTCAGTACAGCAATCATTGTAACTATTCCACTGATCAGTTTTTATCTTATTACTCTCTTGTTCTAATTTTTATAGTAACTGCAGTATTTTAGTTTTATCAAAAGTTCCATTATGAGGAAATGATAAGTTTGCTTTAATTAGTTTATGCCAGTATGCTATGTAATGCCAAGATTTCACCCCATATGTGCGATACATATAATGGGCTGGAGAACTTAAGATGGTTTGATGATTTTACTGCCTGATTAACCTGTAGTATAAGATATGTTACACTCTTTTATATTTTAACTTTTGCGTCTAATGCCACAGAATACACTTAATCATACGTACACATTTATACAAACAGCTACACATCCATTACTTGCAGGGTCCTTTCCTGCAATGCATTTATGACTGAAACCAATTCAGTCCAAGTATCGGACTCCTCAAGGTCAAAGCATGTAACATATGCTGTAATGAAACTTCATAATTGTGAATATAAACCTAAACATAGGATGCATTCACTAATGCAATAAATATTGTGCATACAATCCAAAGCTCCATTAACATCACTGAAACTCACAGGAACTCAAAGACAAAATATAAGTTAAAAGCAGTTATTGTATGAACACCCAGTATTTGTCGAGATCCCTACCAGAGGTTTCAATGATATTATCCAAACAAATAAATCTTAGTTAAGTCCAAGATTCATGGTACCAACTGAAATGAAAGATTTGTCAATGCCTCATATCACGCAGATATTAAGTTAAATATACAGATGGTCAAACATTCTGGATGCAAGCACATTATTTATGAGAATAGTATCATGACATGGAATATCTTGATATAAAGAGAGATTCAACTATATGCATAGATACAAGCCCTTTTATACTTTCTAAAATAGAAAAAACATAAAGGGTTCAAAGCTGTGATAAAAGCCATACACGCATTTTCAAGGTAAAAACAGGAAACAGATGATGATGGGAAAATAGCTTAAAACATTTCTCATGCTATTATCTTGACATGGTTTGTGTTCACGTTCAACAAGCTTGTCTCCAACTATGTTCCATGCAAGTACCTGTGCCATAAAGTACAGTATATATAAATTTCTTTCAAGATTGCATGATTAGAAGAAACATTTACCACCTGCTTGCTAAGCTGCAATGATCTCTAACAAAAGTAAAGCTGTTCTTTGTATGAGAAAGGAATATGTAAAAACACTGCAGCAGTTTTAAGCTAATAGTTTTATAAAAGAAGCATTAAAGAAATATATATATATATATATATATATATATATATATATATATATATATATATATATATATATATATATATATATATATATATGGATCTACCTTAGTAGATCGACAAGTTAAAAAAGCGACAACGAATTCACAGACGCCAAAAGATCGCAAGTCACTTCACCGACGCCAGAAGATCGACAAGGCAGAAGACTGACGGAGGAAGACACCAATGCTGAGAACACTGCGATGGGGAAAGGATGTGTAAGTATGTGGTAGTGACGGACGATAGGGTGCGAGTAAGGTAAGTGTGCGATGTTGACGGTGTGTAGGGGTAGGGGTGGGATAAGTGAGTTAGGGTTAGGGCGCGGGTTAGGTAAGGGTGCGAGTAAGGTAAGTGTGCGATGTTGGTGGTCTGTAGGGGTAGGGGTGGGATAAGTGAGTTAGGGTTAGGGCGCGGGTTAGGTAAGGGTGCGAGTAAGGTAAGTGTGCGATGTTGGTGGTCTGTAGGGGTAGGGGTGGGATAAGTGAGTTAGGGTTAGGGCGCGGGTTAGGTGAGTGTGCGATAGTGACGGACCTTAGGGTAAGGGTTTGGGTTAGGGTTGTAGATAGTTGTGTATGTATGGGTTAGTGTTCGCTTTGTAAGGATTTTGGTGTGCTTGTGTTGTGTGTGTGGGTTTTGGATAGGGATTTGTTTTGTTTGTTGGTATGATGTGTCGGGTGTATGCGATGTCGTGTTTGTGCACTGTCGATCTTCTGGCGTCGGTGAAGTGATTTGAGATCTTCTGGCCGGTGAATTGCCGCTTTTTAACTTGTCGATCTACTAAGGTAGATCCATATATATATATATATATATATATATATATATATATATATATATATATATATATATATACACACTACAATAATCTAACTTTAGAATATAAGCCTAAACATATCACCTTCAAACCCCAAACCATTCAGAATATCACTAATCATAAAAAACACATTGCCACCCTTAACTGGCCTCACTTACTTGCTATAAAAGCAGCTAACAACATTAGCAAATACCCTACTGCACTTGCAAAACAAATTCTTTCCCTTAGTACAAAGGCTACTTCAATGCCAGAAACATGACTGGGTATCTAATGAACTGAAACACCTCCTCAAATTACTTTGTGAAACATGGCACAAGTGGAAATGGAACCCCTCCACAGATGCCCATGCCAGATATTCCTCACTATGCAATCTAGCCAAGCAATCTATCAGCAGACACAAAAACAATCACTATCAGGACAAACAATTCTCAGTTTTAGCCAAACCCAAAAGATTCTAGAGAGAAATCAACTTGCTGATTGGTTGAAAACTCAACTTCACTCCCCTGAACCCCTCTGACACTACCACAAACAAGCTTCCTCAATGAGTTCATCAACCTGCCACACATCATCAACAACAACACAAACCTACCACTCCCAAAGTTAGCCTCTGCCCCCTTTATATTCCATTATTTCACTTCAAAATATTAGAACCAAAGAGACAGATACACAAATGGACCAAATATAATAGATACTCCCCCAGGCTCAGATAGCCTAGCCCCTCAGTTCATTCACCTTGTAAGGACTTCATCTACCACCCTGTCATTCACATATAAAACCTCTGCTTTAATAATAAGATTATGCCTCAGATATGAAAAACAGCAATGGTCATTCCTGTTCTGAAATCAGTCAAACTAGCTATTGCTTCACAATACCATCCTATCTCAGCACTTTATACTTTCAATAAAATTCTAGAAATTACTGATGGTTTACATCAATACCATCTTCCATTAAGGAAACAACATGGATTCTGGTTTGGATGCAGCACTGTAACCGCGGTTTACTGTCTCACAGATAACATCCTATCTAATATGAACAAAGGGAACCTGAAAAGAGCTGTCTTGATTGACCTCACAAAAGCCTTTGAATTAATTGATCATAACTTACTATTTGACAAATTAACTGAAACAGACATTATTGATGGTGCAAAACATTAGTTTGTAGATTTCTTCACCAATAGATCCTTTAAGGTGAAAGTAGGCTCCACCACCTCTGAAACAGCTCCTCTTATGAAAAGAGTCCCTGTGGGTCCAGATTTAGACCCTCTGCTTTTCAATATTTATCAACAAACTCCCATCTGATCACCCTCAGATACCTCTAACTGACATGGTCATTTACAGGTCAAACAAATCCCACTCTATATTCAAACTCAGCTCCAAGATGACCTCCAAACCATTAGCCAATCGCTAATAGGCCAAAAACTTATACTCCATCCCTTAAAAATAAAAGCAATGCTGTTTGGAGCCAACCAAAAAATAGCCAAAGCTCCCAGCTTCCTTAATATTAAAGATGTTAACAATACCAGTTTAGAAAATACCACATCCATCAAATACCTTGGGATTTGTCTAGACCAATCTCTTAACTACAAACTACAAATTCAAAACACACTCAGAAAGTTCAGCACACTACTGTTCTGGGCAAACAAGCTATCACCTCTTCTACCCAAGCCAGACAAAGCTGCCATAGGTGAAGGAATACTCTTATCTCAACTCAAATATGGACTACCCATAGTAGCTACAGCCTCAAAGAAAAATGCCACCAACTTGAAAACCATCTCAGATAATGTCTCCCAGTTCATTACCAACTCCTCCATTAACAAATGCCTCTGTGTAACTCTTGCCAAAGCTAAGTGGCTCCCAGTACATTTGAGAGCCAACGTCTGACTAGGATCACTAATTCACAAAGCCCTTTCTCCTGAGACATCTTCCACTCTCACTCATAAAACTTTTCACCAAACCCCCCACATATAATCTCAGGGGTATCACTCAATCTCAACCCAACCTACTAACTCCAAAAACTAAACTTCATTGCACTGACCATGCATTCTCTATCCTAGCATCTAAACTAGTGGACTCCATTCCAGTCTCAGTCAGAGATGCCCAAATGTACTTGGAATTTAGATAGCACCTCTAAGGACACCTCTTCACCAAAACAAAGAGCAGCTGTACTCACACAGGTGATGTTGCATGAACCCTGCAGCTGTGTCTCACCCCTTTATCCCTTTTTCATCCTTCCTTATAAAATCTTCTCATCCACTCACTTACCACCTCTCATTCATCCTATGTC
Source organism: Protopterus annectens (assembly GCF_019279795.1). Classification (NCBI taxonomy): domain Eukaryota; kingdom Metazoa; phylum Chordata; order Ceratodontiformes; family Protopteridae; genus Protopterus; species Protopterus annectens. The sequence continues at coordinate 699,568,669 of NC_056744.1, forward strand.
CCTCTTCTCTTTGCATCTCTCATAATTCTTTCCTTTCTACTCCTCTTCCCTCTGCATGCCTCTCTCTCCATTTCTGTGTCTTCTCTCATTGTTATCCTTTCATGCAACGATTCTCATTTTTCTTATGTTGATGGCTTGTCTATCTTAGAATTGCCTTGTAATTACTTGGAGCTAGTTGCTGGACTTTTTTCTAGTACTTTTTCACTTTTGACTAAATAAAGTGTGATGTCCTTCCATATCACTGTTGCAGTATTCCTTACTTTGGGGATCTCCTGCCAATGTTAGCCCAATATCCGGCTAGTATAACAAAGTCTTAGGTTGTAATAGGGATTTCATACGTCACATGTATGCTCCCCATGCACGGCATAGGGCATAAAGTTGTCATAAAGATGTACCTTCCTCAGATCTTCTTTGCTGCCAGTCTGAATGCCTTCTTTGGTCGTCAGTCTAAGCACTCTTTTATTTGCTGGTTGCCAAGCCATTTTCAGATTGGGATTTTTCTTCTTATCTAACTTTTTTTGTTGTTGTTGGGCTACATGTTATCCAGAAAGGTAAAATGCCAGTGTGGGAGACAAATTCCCCATAAGGACAATCACAAGCAGTTTGTTTTGCTTAGGTGCTTCTCACAACCATACATCTTGTCCTATTTGTCAGATGATAGATCCTAATATTTTGTGTAGTCATCTCTCTTTAGCTCTTTACCTAGAGAACCAAAATCTTAAATTGTTGGCTCAGGGTACAATGGTGGAATTGTCCTGACCCAAGTGTCAGCCATCTGCGAAGAAGGCTAAGAAAGTTCGCTCAGATTCTTCTAATGTACCACCTCCCCTGTACGAGGCTGATGAAAGCCAGGAGGATCACCCAGTTCTTCAGTTGAATTCCTCTACCAGGACCAGTTCAGAGGCCGGCAAGGATCTGACTTCTCACATGGCCCCTGAGGCTCTGCAGACATCCTTTTCAGATATTCAGGGGGAACCGCAGCAGATTTTATCCAAATGGCCTGTGGGTATTCCACAGATTCTTGTTAGGGAAGAGATTCCCACTACACTGATTGAGTGTTACAGGGGTCTGAACCACCTAAGATATTTGGGGCTGATGTCCCTTTGAAAAAGAAGCAGAAGACAAAGCATATATCCCCTGCTGCTAAAGGTCCTTAGCATGAATGGCAGGATTTCACACAAGGTTTAAGTAATGCTCTTGTGGCTTTGAAGCCTCCTTAGGGAGTTTCTTTTCCTGCCCCCCTTAAGTCTTCTACTCCCCTAAAGAGGTCTAGGAAGCAGGCTTCTTCTAATGAGGAACTAGATTCTGATGAAGAATCTTTGTTGTATTCCACCCAAATTCCTCTCTCTTAGATTATGGTTCTGAGGAAGAGGACTCCATTAGTCTGGACTCTCCCTTTAAGGAGATTTCCTTTGGGGATACTGTTTCCCACATGATGGAGATTTTAAGTGGGACTGTATCCAGATTTCCGATGTTCAGAAGAGGTACTATGAACTTCTTCAAATTGAGTCTCCTAAGCCCTCTGCTCTTCTTCCTGTTGTTGCTGCCTTGTTGGGTGCTTCTTCTGCAGCTTCCCAGGCTTCTGATTCCTAGACCCCTGCTCCTGAAAAAAAACTAATAGGTTTTATAAGGTGCCTGATGATTGTAAATTTCTTTTACAAGTGTCCCTTTTCTGATCCTTCTGTTATTTCTGTTTCTTCTGATAAGCCTTCCAAGCTTTTACCTTCTACTAAGCTGTTGCTACTCTGGTCTGTAGGGCTGTGAATTACCAGACCCATATGACCAGGTATGTTTTTGACTCTTCTCTCTCTCAGGCTTTTCAAGTTATTTTAGACCTTCCTGATTCTTCGGGGTGGGCTTCAGCCCTCTCTTTATTGGGGGTCCTCTTCTCAAGTGGCTCGCTATTCTGTTAAATGTAATTATGATGCAGCTGATGCTTCTTCTAGAGCTGCTGCCTTTGGTTCTATGTTAAGGCATTATTCTTGGCTTCACCTTCGGCCTCGACCTGATGATATTAAGTCCAAATTGATTCTAAAATCTCTTTGGTTCTGCAGCTGCTGAGCTTAAGTTTCTTCAGGAGAAAGGTAAGTCTATGCACTAATTGAAACATATTTTTGTTTCCCATTCCCAGATTTCAGAAGAATTATCCTACCAAGTCCTACTCCCAAAGGTAAAAAGGGTTCTAGAAGGGCTCCTATTGCTGTCTACTCAGAATCCTTCTTTTCAGAAGTCTCTTTTTCCAGACAAGCTAGGTTCGCTTTGACTATTCTTCCCTCCTTTCTAAGTCAAAGTTCCTTTATCTCTCCATCTTTCTCTGTCCCTTTCTAATTAGCTAAGGATCACTCAGGATTCTTAGGTTCTAGCCATTATTCATCAAGGGTATTACATGGTTTGGAAATTCCTTCCCCATTTTCTGGGCATTACTCATCCTCCTCAGAAATAACTACAATTTTTTGCCAGATATTCTGCAAAGCTTTTTGTTTCACGGTACCATCCAAGCAGTTTCTGCTCCTCAAAAGGGGAAGGGGTTTTATTCCAGAATGTTTCTGGTTCACAGGAAAGAAGGCAACCTGAATACCCTTTCTGGATCTTTCCCAGCTCAACGCCTTTTGGAAGGTTCCTTCTTTTTCAATGTTGTCCCTTCAAACCTTGATTCCTCTTATTCTACCTCAGGCTTTTCTAGTCTTGCTGGATCTGAAGGATGCCTATCTCCATATTTCTATTCATCCTCATTTCAGGAAATTTTTATGTTTCTCTGTTTCTTCCTTGCATTTTCAGTGCTCTGTTTTGTCCTTTGACCTGTCTACTGCCCCAAAGGTATTCATTAATGCCTTGCTCCTGTGATTGCTTTTTCAGGATGAGGGGAATACACGTCTTCCTTTATCTGGACAACCTGCTTATTCAGGCTTCCTCTCCAAAGACTTTACTTCACCATCTTCACTATGCTATTTGCATCCTGTAGAGCCTAGGGTTTACAGTGAATTTCCAAAAATCCTTCCTGATTCCTTCTCAGGATCATGTTTTTCTCATATGCAGGCTCCAGAACATTCCTATGTTGGCATCCCTGCCTCCTCCCAAGACTTTACCTCTGATTGTATTCTTTCAATCCCTTCTTCCTCTGGTCTCGTTTGCAGCCAGGAAGTGTCTAAGGGCTCTGGGCGTACCTCTCAACCGTACCAAAGTCCTCTGTATTTACACGTTTTGAGGGCAAAATAATGGGGTGCCACAAATTTCCGAGTGGCCTGTTCAATTGCCGTTTTTTTTTTTTTGTTTTATTTACAGTTTTAAGTTATGGCTAATGTCATCAACATGCAGGGGCATGAGGGGTGACATCCACTTTGTGAGACAGTGCCTGACTGTCTATCGGACTCTGAGACTGGAGGGGGGGGCAGGACTGGGGTGGGAGATGGCTATGTGTGTGTGACAGTAATGCAGAATGTATAAATATGGATAAGAGCAGGAGAACAAACTATATAGGTATGTAAATTAAATGGAGAAAAATAAACAAGTTAAACAAGGTGCATAGTAATAGACAACAGCAAAACAATAATCACTGCATAGAACCCGTGAAGATGCAGTCAAGTTTTCTTAATTTCGGGTCCTGTAATATTAAATATGCCAGTGTGTGTATGCGCACGCGTGCATGTCTGTATGTATGCAAGTGTGAACATATGTTATATACACATATATGTATTATACATAACATGATCACTCCATGAACTCACAGATTATTAGGAGTATTTTCTGCTCATCTAAATCAACTATAGTCAGGAGCACGTCCTAAAACCTGCACTCAGAAGTTAAACTGCTCATTTTCTAACCAGTTGAAAGTGAACTTTACTTTTTCCTCTATCAGTAGGATGTAGTTCATAAATATTAATTTCTTTCAATCCCAAAAACCTTTCCACAGTCAAATGATGCAAACTAAAGACAGAAACTATGTCAGAACAGATGTAGCGGTCTTTAGTATTCAAAAGATGTATATTTATTAATTTTGGTGGGGAGGTTGATTCACTCTTCTTAAGTAAAAGACATGAGTAGGAGAGAGGAGCCAGCCAGGTCACTGTACAGAAGCAGCCTGCATTAAGACTCCCTCCTCTTATTCGTTTTTTTTTTTTTTCTGGGGGTAGCTTCTCCTTTCCTTTCCTTTGTGAAATATACCAGACTGAAGGAAGGTAAACAGATTGGCATCCAAATACAGTGGTTACTAATGCCAATGCATGTATGTTTCTTGCCTCTCAAGTGTACCTCATTAAGAGCCTACGAGGAATGTTTCTCATTTTGAGTCTTAAATTGTCCACTCTCCGTGCATTTCCACACTGAAAGGGTTTGTCGCACATCCTGTTACTTTTTAAGTTAAATAAATTGTGAATCATACTGAATCACATTTATTCATCAAAATAACTTTTTATAAGTATAAATTAAATTTTAACCACCTGAGTTTAACAGTTGAAGTTATTAATAAGCAGCTAATGAGCATTACACATTTTGCCCATTTGTTCCACATTGTGACAGGCAGTGTGTTTCTCATTTTAGAGATGGAAGTCTGAGAGCTATGTATGCATGAGTGTGTGTGTAGTTTTATGTACATGTATACGCATGTAACTATTTATTAATTTTCCTGGAAGAATGTGACTCAGAGCAAAATACAGCTGCCCACAAAGTACAGAACACAACTGTCATGAGTATGGCAAAAATAAATAAAGAAATGCAAATATCACCCTGACAGCATCACAATGTGTGCAGGAAATTTCATTACCGATTCTGTTGCACCACAATGATTCTTAAAATAATAATTAGTTGAAAGTGTGTATAGCGCATACTTAAAATACAAAACAAATTCTGGCTTCCTAATTAAAAAAAAGCTGTTAAATAAGAAATTCAGTAAAACGAAACTTCATGTGTTTTGTTTTCTGCTTTATTATCGTGAGTGAGAGGTGGAGTAGTAAACAAGACAGTCCTCTTACACCAAAAACTTACTTTACTTCATCACTAAAAAATCACTGTGTAAGAATACTAAATATTTTTCATAGTATGATAGATTTCTTTTAACGTTTTTTCTCCTAAAATATATTTGAGTATCTGCACATTTCATGTTCTTTCGCCCAGTAAGGCAGTAGATAAATGTGCAGATTAAGACTGTGCAAAAACAACCAGGTGTTACTCCAGTTGTAACAGATGATATGTTACTTCAGAAAACATATATTAACTCGTATCCTTTTATTCTGTCCATGACTCAAGTAAATAGCACTATTTCTTTAAAAAGTGTCCCTGCTTGTTCATGATTATGGATTTTCCCTGAGTCTGTTGAAATTTACTTGAATGCTCAGTTACATTTGTTGTTGTTTTTTCTGTTGAATAGTGCTTGTGCTGTACAATTCTGCCTTTGTAAACCTATAAGCCACCCCAAAAAAATGTTTTCTGTTTTGTATGGGGGGGGGGGGGTGGACCTCTTCCAAAGCTCTAAATTTCTACTGCTCGATTGAGTTCTATTCCCTTATATGTAGTTTTCAGCACATCTATGGACTGCTGTATGTTGGAGGAATTGTTCATAGGATCATAGGTGTGGACTAGGCTAATGGCCCTGGGGTCTTTACAAGCCTAGCCATAGGATTACCCTAGCATAGTGCCACCCGACCTTAGTTCCCAGTGCCTCTTTTGAGTAGCACCACTGGTGTTATCCCCGGGGTGAATTTTCTGTTTCCCATCCACACATCAAGATTTCTCTTGAAGATGGTCAGCGAGGTGCTCTGCTTGACATGTATGGGAAGTTCCATACCATGGGCAGTCTCTGGGTTATGAAGCTGGCTTCCAGCATGTTCTTTTAATTGTGGTAATGAGGTTGAGGTCTCTGGAACATTTGGTGCGGAGGGATTAGGATTTCTTTAGATGTAGGATTTCTAACAGAGCTGGGTCAGACATGGCTTTGTAAGTCAAGCAGAGATCGTCTCTAAGTCGATATGAGACAAAGAATAGTTGGAGTTTTTTTAGTCTGTCCATATAGGACAAGTGTTTAAGGCCTAGGATCCTCTTTGTGAGGTACTTTTGCGGCCTCTCCAGTTGTTGCAGGTGTCTAGTGAGGTACATGCCAAATGGGGCATTGTACTCTATGACTGGACTAATGAGGGAAGAGTAGAGGGAGACAATGACCTCTTTCTTCCTGGATGCAAAACCCTTAGTAATGAGACGTGCCACATAGAAGGACTTTCTGATGACAGTGGCAATGTGGTGATCAAAAGAGAGGTTGCTGTCAACCTGTGTTCCCAGATCTCTTATAACGTCTTCTGTGTTCAGTGGACTACCATCAATGTGGTAATTCATGGGAACCGGGTTTTTCCCAAAGGGGATGACGGCACATTTTTTGGCATTGAGCTTAAGGCCATGGTTCTGACACCAGTTGTTGGTCACCGTGAGACCATTCTGTAGGATGTCAGCATCACTTGGGGAGTTAATAATAGCTCCCAACTTGCAATCATCTGTGAACTTTGTCAGTCCCTTCGTGTTGGCCTGGACTTCAGAGAAGTAGATACCAAACAGGAGAGGACCCAGGACCGAACCCTGTGGGACTCCACTCGTGACTAATCGGCAGTCTGACTTGGAGTCAGCTACTTTCACACTGGGGGTTCTGTCTGTGAGCCAGTTTGAAAACCCACGTAGTGATAGAGGGGTTGATGCCAAGCTTAGTGAGTTTTTCTATGATTCCTGAGTGGGGAATGGTATCAAAAGTAAAATAAACAAGAAAACACTAGCTGTACCACAGCAACGGAGTTTAATAGTAAGTGCTTTCAAGGATTCACCCTCTTCATCAGACTCAGATTAAAAACATTCAAACACTTAAATAGTAGCATCAATTAGAAACAATCACCATTTAAAGACAGAGTAGCAACAGTACATCTAAAATACATACCTAAACTATAACAAACTTAAAAATCAGTACGTTTTACCTACAGTACTGGTCAAAGGTAATGGACAAGTAAAATACAGTATAAATATATATATGTGCTAATAATAATCCTATATAATAAAATGCTGTATTTGCAACTTAATGCTTAAGGGGCCTAGTCTTTAAAAAGGGTTTGAGGGACACCTTATTGTTAAACCAGGGGATTTTTCAGCACTAAATAACATAATCCATTTCTGTTCAGCAGCTTTAGTATAATTTTTTAAATCACCTCCTCTCCTATTATTAGCTAAAATCTCCAGAACTAAAAATTTAAATATATGATGGGATCCTTCATTTTTATTATGCATAGCCAGAGCACTACTCTCTTTAACATTTTTGATATATCGATAGTGCTCCAATATTCTATCTTTAAGACGTCTATTGGTCTTGCCAATATAAAATGAAAAACATGTCTCACATTATGCTAAATAAACAACATTAGACATCTTACAGTTTGCATAATGGGTAGCATCAAATCTAAAACCTAAATGGGGATGCATAAAATTACTACCTGAATGAATATATGAGCAAGCCATACAGCTTCTACAGGCATATGTGCCTATCCTATCAGACTTACCCAAGTGCTTTAACTCATTAGACCTATAGCATAGATGACTCTTCAAAGATCTATTGTTTCGAAACATAAAATTTGTTTTTTATCTATCACATCCTTCAATCCATCCACACTAGAGAGAATGCCCCAATTCCTATTAATAATGTCACAAACTATATTAATATTACTGGCAAAAGTTAATGGCATCGTTAATTTATTGTCACTTCCATATTCTTGTACTCTAGCAGTTCTAGCTTCTATATTATTAGAAGAGCTCGTGACCTGTCTATCCCCAAAATAGGGTTTACGGCAGTCAACTCTAGTCTACCAAGCTTCATAAATATATCTATCAATAGCTCGACTATCATAACCTCTCTCCAAAAACTCAGACTTCAAATTCTGAAGTGCTGAATGTAACAGATCATCATCATTGTAGAGCCGCATTACTCTGAACACCTGCCCATTAATTACATTGCGTTTCATATGGTTTGGATGCATGCTTGTGTTCATAGGTTCATAGGTTCATAGATTAGTACTAAGCTAACTGCCCTTGTGAGTCATTTTAAGCCTAGCCAGTTATCCCTTGTGAGACTTAAACCCTGCACCTTGTGTTTGTAAGGCAAATGCCTTAACCGTTAGGCCACCCTCCCAACCCCTTGTGCAGTAAATTGTTCTTCCTCACTGACTTTCTGTATAGACTAGTCCTAACAGTATTCAAATGATCTTTACTAATGTTAACATCTAAAAATTCAATTTCATGAACCAAATACTTATGTGTGAATCTCAGAAAGTCAGTGGTACCATTTAAATGTAGAATGAATGCATTCAAGTCAAGTTCAGTACCCTGCCACAACAAAAAAATATCATCCACAAACCTTGTATACCATACTATATGTCTACTATACATCTCATTGGAAAAAACAAAGGAACGCTCCCAGTGTACCAAGGAAAGGTTGGCATAACTATTGGCACAGGCTGTGCCCATAGCCACACCAACCTTTTGGATGTCATAGTTATTACCAAACATAAAGATGTTATTGTTCAAAATAACGTCCAATAGGGTACAAATCAAATGAGTTTTGTCAACGGTACATCTAAAAATACATGCCTAAAATATAACAAACTTAAAAGACACTAAAACCTTTTTAGAGATACTCAGTTCCAAATGGGCTCTTGTACAAGCTGAATGTTATTTTGTAACTTTAGATATTGAATCATTGTTTACAGTGATTCCGAACCAATGGGGCATAGATAATGTAAGAGAGCTGATATGCAATGCATGTATTACATCTGACAAAACCTGCCTAGTTCATATATTCCACCTAGTAATTCAGTTATTGATACTTTTGTTGAGGTTTGTGACAGACAAATCAGGGAAGTTTTTGTTTCTAATGTATGTTCTAAACAGTTTTATAACATGTCCAATTTTGAATATGGTGCTTTAGATGAATTAAAAGCTTTAACATCTATAGAGATTCAACCTGCTCATAAGGGCGGTGGGGTTGTTATTTTAAATAAAGATTTATACATTAGACAAATGCATGCTTTATTAAATGATGAGGCGACATATCAATGTATACCTCTGACAGTAGCTAAGGGTATAATAGATAAGATAGTCCTTTTGGTTTTTGATTTATTAATCACTGGAATGATAGATGAACCATTATTTAAATATTTCACAGTCGATCATCCTGTGATTCCCATTGTATATGGACTACCTAAGATACACAAGTGCCTTCAAACTCCACCTATGCGCCCGATAGTGTCCAGTAGGGGATAGGCCACAGGGCCCTTTTATATATATATATATATATATATATATATATATATATATATTGAAAAAAACTTACACCCCATACTTGATAGTTGTGACAGTGTTTTAAAAGACACTAAAACCATTTTAGAGATACTTAGTTCCAAATGGGCTTTTGTACAAACTGAATGTTATTTTGTAACTTTAGATATTGAATCATCGTTTATGGTGATTCCAAACCAATGGTGTATAGATAATGTTAGAGAGCTGTTATGCAATGCAGGTATTACAGCTGACAAAATTTGTTTGATTTGTACCCTATTGGACGTTATTTTGAACAATAAAATCTTTATGCTTGGTAATGACTGTTACATCCAAGAGGTTTATGTGGCTATGGGCACAGCCTGTGACAATAGTTATGCCAACCTTTCCTTGGTACACTGGGAGCGTTCCTTTGTTTTTTCCAATGAGATGTATAGTAGACATATAGTATGGTATACAAGGTTTGTGGATGATATTTTTTTTGTTGTGGCAGGGTACTGAACTTGACTTGAATGCATTCATTCTATATTTAAATGGGACCACTGACTTTCTGAGATTCACACATAAGTATTCAGTTCATGAAATTGAATTTTTAGATGTTAAAGTTAGTAAAGATCATTTGAATACTGTTAGGACTAGTCTATACAGAAAGTCAGTGAAGAAGAACAATTTACTGCACAACACAAGTATGCATCCAAGCCATATGAAATGCAGTGTAATTAAAGGGCAGGTGTTCCGAGTAATGCAGCCACAATGATGATGATCTGTTACATTCAGCACTTCAGAATTTTTGCTTGCCTGTACTTCTGAGAAGTATATGCCAAACATGAGGGGCCCCAGGACAGAGCCATGAGGCACACCACTCGTTACTGGTCTGGATTTGGACATAGATCCCGCTACTCTTACTTTATGGGATCTGTCTGAGAGCCAGTTTGTGATCCATCTTGTGACGTAAGGGTTTATGCCCAAGCTGGTGAGCTTATCAATAATACCCGAATGGGGAATGGTGTCAAATGCTTTAGCATGGTCAAGGTAAGCCGTGTGTACCTCATTTCCCTTATCTATAGCCTGAGTAACTGTCTCAAAGAAATCCACCAGGTTCAGGAGGCATGATCTGCCCTTGACAAAGCCAAACTGTGTGGGGTCCAGCGACTGGAGGTTCCCAGTCTCTCCATTTATGAGTTCCATAATGATTCGCTCCATAGCCTTACAGATCAGACTGGTCAGGCTTATTGGTCAGTAGTTCCCAGGGTCAGTTGTGGCCCACCCTTGTGTAGTGGACCACCGTTGCCGTGCGCCATTCTCTGGGCACATATCCTGTGGAGAGGCTGAGACTGAACAGGGTATTAAGATGCGGGGTTAATTCCTTTTGGAGCTCGCGTATGACACAGCCTGGGACACCATCTGGTCCGATGGAGGCAGTGTTTTTAGCTTTAGATAGAGCCTTGTTAACCAACGTATCAGTAATAATTGGACTTACACAATCCCCTGGAATGGTAATAGGCCCTGTAGGTGGTGGGGGGGGGATTTGCACTGAACCTGTCAGCCAAGATGTTGGCCATGTCAGAAGGGTCAGTGTATTTTGTTCCATTTTGTACTAGCTCAGAACAAACCTGAGCGTTGCCATTTAGGTTTTTGACATAGCCATAGAAGGCCTTATGGTTATCCTTGGCAACTTTCTTTTCAAAATTAGCTTTAGTTGACTTGATGAGGGCCCTCAATTTCTTACTAATGCTGATCAGGGATGATTTTTCTACTTGAGATTTGGCCTTTTTTGTATAAGTCTCCTCCTTTTATTGTAAAGTTTGCTTATGGCTTATGGATATTGAAGCACTATCAAGATATCAAAAATGGTAAAGAGAGTAGTGCTCTGGCTATGCATAATAAAAATGAAGGATCCCATCATATATTTACATTTTTAGTTCTGGAGATTTTAGCTAATAATAGGAGAGGAGGTGATATAAAAATTATACTGAAGCTGCTGAACAGAAATGGATTATGTTATTTAGTGCTGACAAGTCCTCTTTTTTAAACAATAAGCTGTTCCTCAAACCCTTTTTAAAGACTAGGCCCCTTAAGCATTAAGCTGCAAAAACAACATTTTATTATATAGGATTATTATTAGCACATAGTATATATTTATACTGTATTTTACTTGTCTGTTATCTTTGACCAGTACTTGTAGGTAAGACGTACTGATTTTTAAGTTTGTTGTATTTTAGGCATGTATTTCTAGATGTACTGTTGCTACTGTGTCTTTAAATGGTGATTGTTTCTAATTGATGCTACTGTTTAAGTGTTTGTTTTTAATCTGAGTCTGATGAAGACGTTGAATCCTTGAAAGTGCTTACTTTTAAACTTCGTTGCTGTGGTACGGCTGGTGTTTTCTTGTTTATTTTAGTTTTGCTTTGTTCACCGTCTGTTTTACTAGTTGGAGCGATTTATTTATTCAATGGTATAAAAAGCCTTGCCCAGATCAAGGTAGGCTGTATGAACCACCTTGCCTTCATCCACAGCTTTGGTGACTGACTCAAAGAAGTCGACCAAGTTGAGCAGGCATGATCTACCCTTCACAAAACCAAACTGTGTGGGATCCAGACTTCATAATGACTGGACTTCTGTTTGGTGTAATACAGCTAGAAGTACAAGAATGAATTTGAGTGGGTGAGGCCACCGAAGAATGAATGAGCGATGTAAATTATTAGAAAACAGATGCATTGATTAGTGTAGTTTAATTTAGAAGCTGTAGGTGGTAGTGTGCAGCCTACCCCATTCTTGAGCTGAAATGAAACTTCTCGTCTGTCAAAGTAGCAGGCTACAAATAGACAGCTTTGGCTTGTTTTTGTGTGGTTCTCCAGGGTGTCATTTTTGGGAAGGAAGGCCAAAGCACAACTGACTGAGGTGTGAGGGGTGGGGGTACAGGTGTACATTGCCCATGGTTTACAATCAGAATGAGAGGATGAACAGGTTGGTTTGCAAATCTTGTATGCTCATCTTAACACAAGCTGATGGCTGGACCCGAGTGTCCATATTTTTCCAGTGCCGCATCGACATCAATGCTTTTTTACAAGTACTGTTTTAAAATGTCATTCAACCGAGTATAAACAAAAACACCCCTTTGCAACCAGTTTTTGTCAACAACTCACTCTTGTGTTGCTGTAATAGTGCTTTACTTTGTTGTAGTTATTACATTTTCACAATGATATGGATCTAGTGAGGGAAATGCACTGTTACCTGCAAACCAGTTTGTCAGTTTCTAACAAATATATCTCACGCCACGTACTTCTGTTAGCTGTTTGTCATCAACACCACACACTCACCATAGCTCTCAAACTCTCAGAGCAAGATATCTGTACAAAGCCAAAAATAATAGGTTCATAGATGCTAGTCATTCTGCCCAAATGCATTTATAAGCCTAGCAGGAATGTGTTGGCTTTCGCCACCCCCTTGGATTAGTTCCCTGTACCTCTGTCCAGCAGAGCCACTGAAGTGATCCCCGGGGTAAACGTTCTGCTTCCCATCCACTCGTCAAGGTTTCTCTTGAAGAGTGTTAGTGAAGATCTCTGCCTAATGTAGATTGGAATCTTGTTCCAGAGCATGGGAAGCCTCTGGGATAGGAATCTATCCCTCCAGCATGTCCTATTTTGTTGTGGTGAGGTTTAGATCCCTAGAGCGTGTGGCTCGAGGGGATATAGTTTTCTTTAGGTGGAGCATGTCCATCAATTTTGGGTTGGACATGGCCTTGTATGTCAGGCAGAGATCACCTCTGAGTAGGTAGTATGCAACCGAGTACAGCTGGAGTTTCCTCAGTCGAGTTGCATAGGGCATCTGTTTGAGGCCAATGATCCTCTTGGTGAGGTACTTCTGTGGTCTTTCTAGCTGTTGCAGGTGTCTTGTAAGGTACATCCCAAATGGGGCGTTGTACGCTATGATGGGTCTGATGAGTGATGCACAGAGGGGCACAATGACCTCTTTTGATCTGGATGCAAACCCGTTTGTGATTAGGTGGGCCACATAGAAGGATTTTCTAACCACTTTGGCAATGTGATTATCAAAGGAGAGATTACTATCTACTTGGGTCCCCAGATCCCTTATTACATCTTCCATATTTAGGGGGCTACCACCTATGTGGTAGTTTGTGAGTACTTTGATTTTTCCAAAGGGAATGACTATGCACTTTTTGGAATTTAGCTTGCGGCCAGTGTTTTGACACCAGGCATCTGTCTCAGTGAGACCCTTTTGGAGGATGTCTGTGTCAGCCGGAGATTCAATTATAGCCCCTAGTTTGCAGTCGTCTGCGAACTTGGTCAGCCATAGTCCTCCTGTGCTTGCCTGTACCTCTGAGAAGTATATGCCGAACAGGAGGGGTCCTAGGACTGAGCCCTGGGGAATGCCACTTGTAACCAGTTTAGAGTGAGACCTAGCTCCCGCAACTCTTACCATGTGTGTTCTGTCCATGAGCCAGTTGGCAACACATCTCGTGATGTAGGGGTTTATGTTCAGGCTGCAGAGCTTGTCTATGATACCAGAATGGGGAATGGTGTTGAAGGCCTTTGCAAGGTCTAGGTAGGCTGTGTGGATCGCCTTTCCGTCATCTATAGCCTTGGTAACTGTCTCAAAGAAGTCCACCAGGTTTAGGAGGCATGATCTGCCCTTAACAAAGCCAAACTGGGTAGGGTCCTATGTTTGGAGGTTCCCAATGTCTCTGTTAATGAAATCCATGATGATGCGCTCCATAGCCTTGCAGAACAAGCTAGTCAGGCATATAGGGCAATTGTTCCCGGGGTCTGTTGTGGCTCCACCTTTGTGGAGAGGAATAGCCATTGCTGAGCACCACTCTATGGGCATGTAGCCTGTGGAGAGGCTGAATTTGAACAGTGTGTTTAGGTGAGGGGTTAGTTCATCTTTGAGCTTGTGTAGAATGCAGCCTGGGACACCGTCCGGTCCCATTGATGCTGTGTTTTTGGCCTTGAAGAGTGCTGTTTTAACCTGAGTGTCTGTGATTTCAGGGGCACTACATTCTTCTGGTATGGTTATGGCCCCTTTTGAGTGTGAGAGGGGGGTGAGGTTTGCATTGAATGTGTCTGCCAGGATGTTGGCAATATCAGTTGGTTCAGTGTATTTTGTGCCATTCTGCACTAATTCCGAGCAGATCTGAGAATTGCCACTTAGATTCTTGACATAGCTAAAGAATGCCTTGTGGTTATCTTTGGAGTCCTTGGCAATTTTTCTTTCTAAGCTAGCCTTGGATGATTTTATGAGGGATCATAGTTTCTTGCTGATACTGAGCAGAGATGTCTTCCCTTCTTGGGATTTTACTCTTTTCTGTACTAGTTTCCCCCTTCTATTGTATAGCTTGTTTATGGCAGGGGGTCCGCAAGACTGTTTTCCTTTTCTTGGAGGAGTGAGTCTTGGTTTTGCTTGGGATAGCACGGTCCATGCATTCTTGTAGGTGCCTGTAGAGTGCATTAGTAAAGGATTTTACAGCTTGAGTAGTGTTCTCCTTTAGCATCGGGTACTTGAAATTTTCCACCTCTGTCTTAAGTAATGTGAAGTTTGCTTTTGAAAAGTTTTTCACGGTGGTTTCTTTGATCGGCGGTGGGGGCAGAATGGGGTTATCCAGGGTGATTCGTTTATGGTCAGATCTAACTAGCGAGGGGTTGACCTCCGGTGTGGAACACCGGTCACCCACGTTGGTGATGACCAGGTCCATTATGTTGTCACCTCTGGTGGGGGTGTTGACCAGTTGATCCAGGGCGTTTGAGTTTATAAATTCTAGGAAATGTTGGGCAAGGGAGTTAATACTTGAGTAGTTCTCCCAGTTAATGTTTGGGTAATTGAAATCACCCAATATCAGGGTGTTTGGTAGGACCTTTATGTGTCCCAGTGTTTCCAGAAATGTGGAATTGGAGTCCTGGGACATGGTGGGTGATCTGTAGCAAGCTACAATTTGAATTTCAGTTCTGCCCAATGTTAGTTGCACGTGGATGATCTCTGAAGCATCGTGCTGTGCCACTAACCTGGAGGTGAGGGTATCCTTGATGAATGTGGATACGCCCCCACCTTTTGTATTTCTGTCCGGCTTTTTGTGGCTGAAATGTATGGTATGAATTGTAGCCTGGTAGTGCTGGGGTGCTGTCTGGAGCCTTAAACCAGGTTACTGTTACTGCACGTATATCAATTTTCTCCAAACTGAGGAGTGCCTCGAGTGCATGCATTTTGAGGTTTAGACTTCTGGCATCGAGTAGAATTACCCTCAGTTTTTTGTTACTTGTGCGATTTACGGCGGTGGGTTTGTCTTTTGAGCCTTGCCTAAAAAAGGTACTGTGGGGGTGGCAAGAGCCTTCGCCAGTATTCAAAAGCCTAAGGATGACAGATGCAAGCCGTCTCTAGCGAAGCAGAGTGGCTTGTCAAGCATGTCATTCCAGGCTGACAGACACTGGATCCCCTTTGAATGACACCAGAAGCTTAGCTAATTGTTGAAATTGATAATTTTTTCTTTATACCGTGGTATCATTCTTGGTGAGGGCAGGATGCTACACAGGGTCAGGGTTATACCAGACTGGGCTACGTGATCAGAGAGCTCTTCCATGTCTCTTTTCATGTAGTCCAGGGAGGTACGGCTCAGGTCATTCACACCAACATGGACAATGACAGAGTTGTATGTGTACTTGTTCTGGAGTGACCTGAGTGCTTGTGTTATGTGGCGGATCCTGGCACCCGACAGGCAGCTAACATTAACCTTCTCCTTGTTCAGCCTAGTGAGTGGGACGTCAGTGTGCCTGACTATAGACTCACCTATTACTAGTGTGTTGGGTATGTTATTTTGCCTTAAGGGCTGTGATTGCATGGTACACTGGTTTTGTGAAGTATGTGTTTCATGGTTTGTATTGGGGGGCTGTGGAAGTTGCTTCGATGTCTGCTTTTGAGGACTCTGTTGCTTTTGCAGATTTTTATTTAGAGCCTCTGAGTATGTTTTTGTGTATTTATGTGTTTTTTTTGCCGATGCTGGTTTCATAGGTCTGTGTGAGACTGGTGGTGTGATGCAAGTAATTCCCTTCTCCTCTTGACTGTCTGGTCTAGTCTTGGGTTGAGAGAGCTGAGCCTCCAGCTTGGCTGTATAATTGCATCTCTCGCATGTATTAGTGTTTGGTGGTAGGAGGAGAGGGTTGTCTGTGTACATGAGGCAGTTGTAACATTGCTTCAAAATGCCCAGATTCACCAGTTGGACCGGAGAGTACCCCTTAAACTGCCCTTTGGAGATGCCTGGATAGGTACAGTGAGCTGTTTTACTGATTGGCTGGTAAAGTCGAATAGAGAGCCTTGTCCTTCTCTACAGTATAGGGGGCGGGTCTAGTGCTAAGGTTTATTAGTGCTTGCTATGAGATTTGAGCAAGTGCCAGTTTTAGAAGTGAATGGTTTGAGTGCTTAAGTTGAAAGAAGTTTGTCTAGTTCCAAGGGAAAAATTGAAGAGTAGACTTTGTGGAGCCGGGAATAGTTATACCCTAGCTAACCAGAGCTGCCCGGCGTGCAGAATCACGCTAATGCGGGTTTTATAGCAGGGAAATAAAAGAGATAGAAATTAGCCCAAAATGGCCAATAAACTGCTAATTTCTTGGCTGAAAACACTCCTCCATGGACAGATAGGCTGCTCAAAGCTCCCCTCTCTCACAGGTGAACCGAGAAACTTCCTTCTATCCAAGTAAAGTATGGGCAAACACAGAAACTTCTAACACAGCCCTGAATTCAGCACTAACCTGAAAACTGGACTATACTAGCTTAGAAAGGTGGGAAAACAAGTATATATATATATTTTTTTTTTTCAGAAAATAAACCAGATACAATCAAAAAAACACTTTAAATGCAGATAAATGGCTATCACACTTGAGTGTGTAGCCTACAACAAGTAAACAGGCAATTTAAACAAAAAATGACTTTGTTAAAGTGCAGGCAGTAAAATAAGTACAATATGTAGCTGAAACAAGCTTTATAAATCACAGAAACTCTAAAAAAAATTGGCGTTTAGGTGGAGTTAGCTAAAGGCAGCAAGAAAATGCAGAAAAATTATACTTAATCACTCCAAATGGTGGGAAAAAGCCCCCAAAAAGGGATATATTTGAAATATTGTTCCTGTAAACTCAGATAGTTGCTAGAATAACAGGCTTTGCATTATTATGTATTTTTCTGAGAGATATGAAATTCAAACACCTGTCATTATTTATTATTTAGTGACTTCATCAACATCCCAGATGAGCGCTCATCTTCTGGCTGTTGAGGCCTTCCATTCTCTGTTCCTTGCAGGGACTATCAAAATCTTTACAGACAATGCCACAGTGATGTGGTACATCAGCAAGCAAGGGGGGGTGGAACGGTCTTAGCTCTTGTGCAGGCAATTCTTCAGGTTTGAGATCTAGCTGTCCAGTATCAGGTGACTCTTCAGGCTGTTTATATTCCTTCAAATCAGAACATTTTGGTGGACTGTCTGAGCAGGTCCATAACACAGACTCATAAATGGGTGCTTCACAGAGATGTGTTTCTGAGCATTGGCCATCAGTGGGGTACTCCTCGGGTAAATCTTTTTGCCTCCCCTCTGAACAGACAGAATCCTTTCTTTTGCACCAGAGTTCCATATGTCCTCTAGCTTGGAAGGTAAATGCCTTTTCCTTCTCTTGGAAGGGGATGTTTCTTTGTCTTCCCTCCCCTTCCTCTCATGCTGAGGGTCCTGCTCAAGATAGAACAAGACTCTCCCAAAATGTTAGTGGTGACTCCCTTTTGGCCCGGACAGCACTGACTCCCACTTCTTCTGCATTTAACCAATGCCAGTCATCTCACAGGGTGGACCTACTCACACAAGACAAAGGGTCTGTCATCCATCCCCACTTGTCCACTCTTCAACTGAGACTGTGGGTGATAAGGTTTTGATCCTTTTTAGACACCTTTTTTTTCTGTGGACATGCTTCACGTTCTGCAGGAAGCCCACTACCAAGAAATCTTATTTGTCCAAATGGCAGAGATTTTCTGTTTGGTGTCTTGCTTATAACCTTATCCACTTTCTGTGGAAGTTCATTTGGTTCTCTCTTATTTGTGTGAAATGCTCAATGCTGGGTTGGTGTACTCTTCTGTTAAAGCCCACCTGTCAGTCATTTCTGCTTGACTGCTTTTGACACAGTTCCATAAAGGCATCCTTCATGTTAGCCCTCACAGTAAGTTTATTCCTCCTTCCTGAGACCTTACTTTTTTCCTGGAAAAAATTACTCAAGCTCCTTTGGAGCCTGCAGCTTCACCTTCCTTACAGCATTGTACTTGGAAGACTGTTCTTTTGGCCCATACGTCTGCCAGATGGGTCTCTGAGCTTCAGGCCGTTATGGTTGTTTCTCCTTTTTCAGTTTTTCATAGGGACAAGGGTGTCTGTTCATACTAATTCTTCTTTGATGCTCAAGGTAGTTAATGAGTGTCTGTTCATCAGTCTATTCATTTGACCACTTTTTTCTCTTTTCTGCAGTCCGATAGTGAGAAGGTTCTTCAGACTTTGGATTTGTGTAGGCAACTCAGATATTATTTAGATAAAACTAAAGCCATTCATAAATCTGAGCAGGTTTTTGTTTCCTTTCATCCTAGATCTTTAGGTGTGGCTGTTTCTAAGCAAACCATTTCTTCCTAGATCTCTAAGGCCATTTCCTTTTGTTATTCTTTTCATGGGAAAAGCCTTTTTTCTTCTGTTAAGGCTCATTCTACCAGGGTTGGGGCTTCTTCTGGTACTTCTTTCAAAGGACTGGATACCAACTCCATCCTTGATGCCGCTGCTTAGACTTCTGTGCATACTTTTATGAAGCACTAAAAGTTGGATGTGGTTCCCAGGACAATAGCTGGATTTGCCAGGGCTATCCTGCATGGCTTTCTTGAACTGCGGTGGTGGTGTCGCCTCACAGTACGACGTTGTCCTGTTCGATTCTCAGCTAGAGCGTCTTCTGTGTGGAGACGTGCGTGAATGGGCGTACCTTTGTTGAAGGTTGTGCGTCAGAGCTGGCAACTCGGCAAGTAAAAATCTACTGCCAATCATTAGCTGACCGGAGTTCCGCTGTGGCAACCCCTAACTGGGAAAAGCCGAAAGACACAACATCCTGCATGGCTTTCTCGAGGGCTTTGCTGGACCTTCCTCCTCCCAACTTTCCTCCTGAGATTTTGTACTCTCCCTAATGTAAGGAATACTGCAACAGTGATATGGAAATACATAGTAAAGTTGTGTGTAAAGTCTTACCATAACAGTAGATGTCTTTCTCTTCACTGTTGCAGTGTTCACTACCTCCATCGTCCCCTTTTTCTTTCTCCTTCTGGATGCACATATTCCTGTTTTACTCCTTGGACTGTTGTTCCTCCTAAGGCTTTTCATTTCTGAGGAAGGTACATCTGTACATCACCTTTATGCCCTACGCTGTGCACAGGAAGCATATTTGTGAGATACGGCATCCTTATTACTACCTAAGGCTTTGGTATACTGGCCTGGCATCAGGCTACACTTGGCAGACAGTGAAGAGCAGGACATTTACTGTTGTAGTAAAATTTTACACAACTGTATTTTTTTACATTGAAAAGACTTGGACTGAAGTTCTGGTGGCAGTAGAAGGGTAGCCTGGTCTGTCCAAACTGGGAAACACAAAGGAAGACTTAAAGTGAGATTGTGTCATTAGCCAGAGGGCATTTTAATTTGTTTAGTCATCTTCTTTGAATCTATAAAGTCTGATACATATCGTACATTGTTGTGTACCAGTGCTTTGTATAGACACAGGCACTTAGTAACTAAATTTTCTGTATAAAACTTCCCCCATAACTTTACCAAGTACTCAGTTGCACAAAGAGCCACTTGTGTGCTAACTGAGGAGCAGTGATGCACAAATTCATTTATATATAGCCTAGCTGTAGTTTCTACCCTAACAACACCCAGGTTACCCTACTCCTGCTGTAACTTCCTGCTGTACCACACCTTTGTAGTTCACCTAAAGAAGACCTGACAATATAGATGGAACTTTACCACTTTCTCTACCACCAGCTTGGTAGATATGGGCATCCTGAGACAATGTAGGAATTTTCTCTTGTTCACTCACACCCACCTAATCCTTATAGAAATTGATGCAGTATGTGAGAGATGTAATTACACAATGTCACTGGAGGCAAGTTTCTCACACAAAAACACTGAAAAGAGTAATCAGGTTGTCATTGATGCAAGCATAACACCCACCACACATAGTACTGACCCAGCCCATAGACCAACATATGCTGAGGCATGTAAAAGCAACCTTCCTGAACCCCAAAGACCTCCTAGACATTCATCCTATAAAAATAATTCTTAGCAACCCCAAAAGCACTCCACCTGTACAGCATCCAACACAATACATATAACTACACCCTTTGCAGCCTCAACTACAGAGCCAATAAGGCAAACCAGCGCAGTGCCTGATGTTTTAGTTATAAGAGACTCCATTGTGAGACATGTGGATGTTCCTTTTATAAGGCTGAATAATGAGAAAATCATAGTCAGTTATCTGCCGGGAGTCAGGATTGCCAAATCATCTATGCATTCAAGTCATTAGACCCACAAGTACCTGTATAACTCAGTCTTAGTCTATGTAGGTATAAATGACTTGAAATCTACCTCCCTGGACTATCTGAAGAGGGGGGGTCTGTATTATATTATCGAAACATCGATCATTGAATGACATTTCATTGGAAATGTCATTCGTTGAACCCCCCCCCCCCACACACACACACACACATCCTCCTCTAATTATATATACCAACTCCAAAATTGCACTACAGTGGGGAAAGGGCAGATTTCCCCATCCCTACCATAATGCGGTCTCAGTATGAATGATTCCACAAAGGGCATGTTCAATAAAATGCCATTTGATCTGTTCCTTTGATGAAATAATAGGGACCCCTGAAGAGAGACATTATGGAGCACTCAGACTATGTGTCATGGGCCTAACATTGAGCAGAATTTTGCTTTCACCAAGGATGATGCCTCAGTATGAACAAAAATGATTCACTTCAATAATTGGCTCAGTTTCTAATGCCATTTCAAGGGGGTACAACATTTGTCAGCATGGAAGGATATGGTCAGCAGACCACGTTGCTGTCCCAAGGATGGTCTGTACCTGCCCCCCTGTAGGCTTTTGAATGCTGGCTAAAACTTTGTCTTACCCCCTCCTAGTGTTTTTTTTAGGTAATGCCAAACTGACAAACCTTCTAACATAATAAAATCAACCCAAGGGAGTCTAAAGGTGTTACTACTGAATGTCAGGAGCCTAAACAAGAAACTCCACTCCCTTCTCACCATGGTGAATGTGGACATCTATGCAGTTCCGTGGACATATTTTAAAGCCATGGAGAGCATCCCAGCTGCAATGCCTTCTACACATTTAGGCCAGCTACTACACATGCAAGGACCAAAGATGAAGGTGTCTTAATCTATATCAACAACTCACCTCAAGATTACTCAGACATGATGGTGCAGTTGAACTTCTTCATGTTCAGATTTCCACAGGAAAAAATCCCATATTATATCCTTGCAAGTCATAGGTCATCTTTTATGACCCAAGAAATCCATAACTCATACTTGGACTTGCTGGAAGCTGTCACCATTTAGCCCAGTAACATATTCATGAGTGACTTCAAATACCCCACTATTAAGTGGGATACTTAACCCCAAACTTACATGTCAGAGATTCTGGGACTTGTAGACACAAACAGCTTGGACCAGATAGTTCATGCTCCCATTAGGGGAGCAAACATACTCAACCTGGTACTCACAAACATAGGACAGTGCTGTACCCCCCATAGTGTATTGTCTTCTCTAGTAATATCACACCATACAGCTGTCTCTTTCATGATAAAAATCAATTTTGTGACCTTGGCTAATCCCATAACATTTAGGAACTATTCTAAGATAAACTTCCTCCTACTAAGTGATAAACTGTCAAAATGTTAAACTTTCCCCAAACCCTAAAAACACAGCTGCCTATACAGAATTGTTCACAGAACCCTGTACAATCATATCCATAAATGCATAGAGAGAGCTGTACCTACCAGAAATAATCCCAGAGCCAAGTCAAAATAACAAACCACCATGCTGGAATCCAAACATAAACAGACTGTACAAAGAAAGAAAATCATAGCTAGAATTAAGAAATTCTGTGCCCAGCATGATAAAAGCACTCTCATCAATCTAATCAAACAACTAAGAGGGCAAATTAAGTTTACTAAAGGCAGATTTGAGGTAAAGATAGCCTCCCAGCCAAAGGGCAACCGCAAGGCTTTTATTAACTGTGTGCGAAACCTCAAAGGCAAACAGGAGTTTGCTGATGCTAAATACAGCCAGAAGATACTGCAAGTATGCTGGCTATCAAATTCAGCTCCAGTTTTACCCCCTCTCTTCCCCTCCCGCCCTCTCCCCTGGAAATACCATCAACCCCCCTCCCCAACTATCACTATGGAATAGATCCTAGATGTGCACTCTTGGGCCATAACATCCCAGAATGCCTCCTAAGTAGCCGGAGGCATGATCTATTGGAACTACTGGAGTCACTGTTTAACTATAACTTCCAGATAGGCTTTGTGTCACACAACTAGAGAACTGCAGTAGTCATCCCTCTGCACAATGGCAGGCCATCAATGGACTCTAGAAAATACAAAACCATAAGTCTAACTAGTCTCATATTGCAAAGCCATGGAAAGAATTATTATGGAAAGTTATAAATAATTACATAGAAAACCTTCAAATACTGGATCCAACCCAATTTGGTTTTGTTAAGGACAGATCATGCCTACTCAACTTGGTGTACTTCTTTGAGAAGATCATCAAGGCAATAGATGAAGGCAAAACAGTGCATGCTGCCTACCTAGTCCCACAAGGGTCTGTGCTGGATCCTGTCCTTTTTGGTGTCTACTTCTTGAAAGTCAAGGCCATTGTCAAGGGCCTCTGGATGACCAAGTATGCAGATGATTGCAAACTATGAGAATTCATAGCATCCCCCAAATATGCCAACATCCTACAGGCAGGAGTAACACAGACAAATAGCTATTTCAGAAGCCACAGCTTAAAACTCAGTGCAAAGAAATGCATAACAGTACCCTTTGGGAAGTCAGCCATCCTAAGAATTTACCTCATTGGTAACACACCCCTAAGAGTAAAACCAGTGGTCAGGGATTTGGGTACATAAGTAGATATTAAGCTGGCATTCGATCAACATGTTTCTAAGGTAGTAAGGAAATCATTCTATATTGCTCAACTTATGAACAAGTGTAGGACCAAGGAAGTCACTGCTCCATGATATTTGGCCTTCATTAGGCCCAACATTGAGTATAACACCCCTTCAGTATGTATCTGACCAGGTACATGTAACAACTGGAACAGCCACAGAGATGCCTACAAAAAGAATACAGGGCATAAACAGCATGTCCTAAACAGATCACCTCAAAGCCCTATCCCTATACTCTGTTTCCTACAGATCTATGCCTGGCATACAAGGCATCTTTGGATTGCAGTCTGATGGATCTTCTCCATATCTGCAAAACAAACAGTATCAGAATTACCCAAGCAAGGTAAATAAACCTTGCTTGCAACATACATCGGACATGTTGGAGGGACAGGTATGTGTCTCAGGAACCACCCCTTCTCTGGAACAGGCTTCCCCCCATTTATTCTTCTGTAACCCTTTTCAAGAAAAACCTGGACCAATGCATGGAAATTGGAAATACACCTTGGCTCTAACACCCATGTCTCTAATGGACATTGGTAATCTGTAAATCTTGCCCTAAGATACACACGCTCCTTAAAGTAACCTGTAAGGAACATAAGCGTGCAGGATGCATTTCAGATCTTTGGCTAGGCTTATAAACATTCCATTAGTCATTAGCCTAGTATACACATGTGAAGCTGTAATCCTAATATTTAGTTGCAATGCATTTCCTCAATAATTTTAGTTGTACTGCATTTCCTGAGAGCTATTTTAGAGCACTTTGTATGTTTTTGTGACTGATTTGTTGCATTATTCATTTTCAGACTATTTTTACATGTATCCTATTTAATTATTACCCTTAACGTTTCTTCCTATATATGAAAGGCCCAATGCAGAAAGGAGCTTAAAAACAAACTCAGATGTGATGAAAGCTGACGTCTTAGCATGGGGTACCCATCCTGTACTCTCCTGTGGTGGAACCCTGTTATTTAAGTATAACCAACACCACAACTGCACAGACATTAGAGAAAGGGTCAAATATGAGACATCCATTTGTCTGAAGAAGTTGAGTCACTTCCGACACGTACCAACCCCATGAACAACTGCCACTAGTCACAGAGTTTACCTAGTAAAGTAGTCAAATTCATTGGTCTAGTACATTTTATCTACAGCACATTTTGTCTACAAAAAGTGTCATAATTGATCCAGAGTTCATTTCATCTAAAACACAAATGACTGAATCACATTTGATAGAAAAGTGTGTAATGCTATTGAAAATGACTGCAGGTGTGTTTTTTGACAGTAGAAATTACAATGCAAATTAGTGGTGATTAGTATTTTTGCATTGCTAATGCCCACTGTTATCCCATCTCTCTAAGAGTTTGTGTTTGTGTGCCTGCGGTGATTCACTGTGTGAGGAGTTTTCTCTTTTCTCTGTGGTTGTGTGATTGTGGAGTTAGAATATGTAATTAATGGGGGCGGGGAGGGGTGAAGGGTATTTCCTGTATATGAAGTTATAGACATAAAGTGATTTCACTAAATGTTTTTTAGATTAACTATATATTAGATTAATTTCTTAGATGATCCGTGATTAGATAAAATGTGTCTTAGATAATCATTATATATATATGTGTATAATGTGAGTTTATTATGAATAATTGCCAGTGATTTTGACTGAAACCTTGAACTAACTCAGAGATTACCATTAATCCCCACTAAAATCATTGCAGTAGGTTTAATTTGCAGTTATAAAAAGTAAAAGAAAAATCAGCTTTTTACATGGGGGCTGCACCCCCACATCAACTGAAATTAAATATACCAACTCCAGGGTCGCTCAAAATTGAAAAAGGGCAAAAGCCCTTGAATTATGTAACAGTCAATATAATGCACTTCAACTGTTACATAATTTGACAAACTGTACCAACAGCAGAAAATACCACCATTTCACCATCAGTAAAATGCATGCAGTGAAAATTATATCTGTCTGTCTATTTATCTATCTGTACTATATTGTACTTTGAGTACATTCATAGCTTTTTGGATTATGTTGCAAGTAACTACAAATAATTCTAAAGTTATACTACTAGCATTGTTAACTAATTCCCAATGTCAGTGATTTAATGTATGGTATATAATGTATAAGTTTCTGATTATATGAAGTCTTAAGACATTTCCATATCAGATCCCACTGAAAATGGAATTCTTACAGCTGGGCATTCCTGGTCAACAAAGCAGTTTATTGGTTTATAACTGAAAACTTTTTTGATGGATGATTCATACCACTGTTGTCCTCTTTCATTTGTAACAAATGGTTTTGAGTAGTTTATTATGTGAACTATTATAAAAGTCATATCATCACAAATACTCTTGACAACTCTTTTGCCAGAATCATGAGGTGGAAAATTTACTTTCAGTACCATATTATGCATGTAGACCAGCAATGGAATTTTTACATTACTCTTATGCAAGCAGTAATGCCTGACAGGGTGTGTGTTAATGTGTAATTAACACCCACCTAGGGGTGTTCTGAGGCCCAATGCCACAGGCAAAGCATGTGTCGATATCTCTCACTCTTCACTCTTCACTCTCTCTCTCTTCCTCGCTTTCATGCCCGCAAGTATGCATTCACACACACACACACACACACACACACACACACACACACACACACACACACACACACACTTTTTTCTGTTATACTTAGCTTTTACACTCGCTAAACAGCAAAAGTACCGCTTAACGAGTGCAAAATAATGGCTCAATCAATCTTGCATATACTCACATGCACACATATGCTCACACACACACGTTTGTTTTTTAGTTTTCTTTTTTTTTAATATATTTTACACTCACTAAACAGCAGAAGTGCTGCTCAGCAAGCGTAAAATAATGGCAGCTGCTAGTTTTTTTTAAGTTCGAGCTCCACTGCAGCTTGATATGCTGCCATGAATTGGCAGATGTTCTTCATCTCACATTGCTGCAGTCCTTACACTTGGGTAGTCCGCTGTCCTCGGTCGGCCCGAATATCAAAGTATAAGGCTGACGTCGGTCAAGGCGCATTTGACTGACATCAGGACGTCAGGGTACAAATGCGCATGACCAACGTCATATCCTCAGTCTTTTTTGCCGCATGGTCTGATGCAGAAGCAGTATTGCAAGTGCCGGTTGGCGTTCTGAAATTTTTCGTTTTCGGAGTTTCAGACCGAGTCAAAGTTGGCTAAGTACCCCGTTGGGGAATATTTTAGTTTTTTCTTGCCTCAGTGGTTTACCGGATGTCAGAAAAAGTGAATAATTGTATTTCTTGTGGGAAACAGATACCGCATAGAGACTATCATACTTTGTGTATTCCTTGTTTAGGGCCTGAGCACGACGTTGTTGGGTGTCGCTCTTGTGCTAGATTTAATAAGCGCACTATAAAGAGATTAGATTGTGCCAGGTTAGTCTTTGGGAAGCGGTGCAATTATAAAATGCCGTCGGATGCTCCGACGCCCGCTTCAAGAAGCGCAAGGACAAAGCAGTGAAGCCTAGGCTAGAAGAACCATCCGTACCGGACGCCGGTTCTTTAGAGGTGTCGGTGGAGCCGGTGGTTCCACCGGAGGTTTCTTTGGGATCCCAGGGAGAGACCTTGTTATTGCAGGATGTGGCCTCTCAGGAGGCAGGTCAGGGTGATGGGGCTTCTCAGGTTACTATACTCCCCTCCCTGCCTAGGGTGGTTAGGCCCTCTCCTTCTGTTTCCAAGGCTTCTCCTAGAGGCAGGCCAGGTTTAGCTTCAGTTGGTGTCACCCCTAGTTCTTCTGGAACTGTGCCCAAGAAGCATATGCTTAAAATGGCAGAAGATTTGATTACTCTGATGGGTTCTTTGCCCCCTCCTGATAAGAGACCTAGGGTGGAGCCTGAGCTAGGGAGTTTTGAGCAGGCTTCGGATGTTTCAGAGTCTTCGGCTGAAGACTTGCAGGAGTACTCTCCTTATTCTGATTCTGATGTGGATGATTCTACTCCTTCTGCTTCTCCTCCTGAGGATTTTTCTTTTTCAGAAACTCTTCATTCCATGAGGGAGCATTTTAAGTGGGAAGGTCAGGACTTCTCTGATTCCAGGAAAAGGCTTAGGGAATTTTTGTTTTACCCCAGCATAGGCCTTTGGCTATACCTCCTGTTTTGGATGTAGTGGAAGATGTGTTTACAGAGGCTTCTCTTAATCCTGATTCTTTGCCTCCTGCTCCTGTTAAACCGGATAGGTATTACAGGGTGCCTGAAGTTCATAAGTATCTTTTAAAGAGTCCTAGGGCAGACCCAGAAACTGTTAGCCAGGGGCCTAAAGGTGTTAAGGCTTCTGTTGTCAAGAATCCGGTTCCTGCAGATAAAGAAGCCAGGGCCTTGGATAGATGGGGAAAGAAAGTTTATACTTCTTCCACTCTAGCTATGAGGGCTTTGAATTGCCAGTTTCACATGTTAAAATACCAAAACTATCTCCTTTCACAGTTGAAGTCTAAGGTTGATGCTCTGGCGGAAGGTATTGATTGTAAAGAGTTACAAGATTTAGTACATGTTTCTGAACAGGTGGGTAAGCATTCTTTGCAATGTGGTTTTGATGCTGTACAGGCCTCGTCTAGGGTGGCTGCCACTGGGTCAGTTCTTCGCAGGCACGCCTGGCTGAGGGATCAATATTTATCTGACCATGTTAAAACAAGGATTTTAGATGCTCCTTTACAATCTGATGTGTTGTTTGGTTCTCCTGTTGAGGCAGTTTTAAAGAAAATGGAAGACAAGGCTAAGTCTATGCAGACTGTTAAAGATTTTTTGCAGGTTCAGCCTCCAAAGTTTAGTAGAAATTGGCCTGCTAAAGGGTGGACGTATCCTTCTTATGATTCCCAGTCTAGGGGTAGATCTAGACGTGGTAGGGGCAGAGCTCAGGGCTCTTTCAGGCCTAGAACAGGGAGTTCTCCTGCACAGTCTTCAGGTGAGGGCAGGGGTCAGTCCTTTCGTAAACAGACCCAATGACCTACCTTTTCAGCTGCCAGAGCCTTCTCGTCTGGCAGCACCTTTGGGAGGAAGGTTGGCACTTTTCAAAGAAAATTGGAGTTTAATTACCCAAGACAGATGGGTATTGGATATCATACACCAAGGTTACAGAGGCTAACATCTCCTTCAGGCATGCCAGACGTTCCTCCTCAACAAAGAATAGAGGCTCACAAGCAAATTTCTCTGTTACTTCAACTAGGGGCCATACAGCCGGTCCCTATGCCAGAAGTGGGCCTAGGATTTTATTCTCGCCTGTTCCTAGTACCAAAGAAGGGGAACACGTGGAGACCAATTTTGGATTTATCTATCCTCAACACTTATCTGGACATTCCCAAGTTCAAAATGTTGACGTTACAACAGATTTTACCTCTGCTGGGCAAAGATCATTGGATGGTAACTTTGGATCTCAAGGAGGCTTACCTTCATGTTCCTATCAGACTAAGTTGCAGGAAGTATCTGCGTTTTCGAGCTGGGACTTCTCACTATCAGTTCTCTGCATTGCCCTTTGGCTTATCTACTGCCCAGAGTGTTCACGAAAGTTCTGGCTCCAGTGATAGCTTTCTTCAGGCTAAAAGGAATACAGATCTATCCTTATTTGGACGACTGCCTGATTCTGGCTCAAGGAAGGGAAGAGCTTCTTCATCATTTGGAATATGTGATAGCAGTGCTAAGATGCCTGGGGTATTCTGTGAACGAAATAAAGTCCAGTCTAGTACCCTCTCAGGACATGTGCTTTCTGGGTGTAAGACTGAATACAGCATCCCAGATGGCCTTTTAACCCCGGACAAACAAAAGAGTCTTTCCCTTTACTTCCATCAACTATCTCATCAGTCCGGGCTGACTGCAAGGACAGTCCTTCAAGCCTTAGGGTTCATGGCATCTTGTATTCTGGTGCTTCCCAATGCCAAACTGCATATGAGGAAGCTGCAATGGTATCTCAAAATGTATGGACACAGCACTGCCAGGATCTGGACACTGTCATTCAAATAATACCTTGCATTCAAAAGGAATTTTTGTGGTGGGCTCAGGAATGTCACCTAAACAAGGGACTCTCTGTGACCCGGCCAGAGGCGAGTCAGATTTTAACGACAGATGCCTCAGACAAAGCTTGGGGAGCTCATCTAAATGGAAAGTGGATACAAGACAAGTGGCCTGCCAGACTACAACATCTACATATCAACCTGAAGGAGATGTTAGCAGTCCAGTTTGCATTAATAGCTTTCAAGGATTTACTTCTTCCAGGGCAGGTGTTGATTCTAACAGACAACACAACTGTCATGTGGTACATCAACAAGCAAGGGGAACACATTCTTATCCTCTAT
This sequence comes from Protopterus annectens, assembly GCF_019279795.1. NCBI lineage: Eukaryota > Metazoa > Chordata > Ceratodontiformes > Protopteridae > Protopterus > Protopterus annectens. The sequence goes on from NC_056744.1 coordinate 699,598,535, forward strand.
GCAGGCAAGCAATGATTTTGTGGGAGACTGCTCTCAGTTTACAGCTCAATCTTCAGGCAAGGTTTCTGCCAGGAGCACAGAACTCCTTAGCAGATGTGTTGAGCAGGCAATTATGGATCCCCACGAGTGGAAATTGGATCCTCATGTATTTCAGAAATTGACAGTGTCATGGGAACTCCAGACATAGATCTGTTCGCTTCTCCACTAAACCATCAGCTGCCAAAGTTTTGCACAAAAGGTTTCATCCCACAGCTTGGAAAGTGGATGCTCTTTCTTTCAATTGGAGCAATCTTCATGTGTATGCCTTTCCACCTCTGCCTCTCCTCCCAAAGGTACTTCTAAAGGTCAGACAGGACAAGCCAAGGATGATTTTAATAGCTCCAGATTGGCCTCGACAGCACTGGTACCCATTACTGAGAAGTCTGGTATGGAAGCCTCCATGGCCTTTGCCTTCGATTCCACACCTGTTGTCACAGGAGGACAGCCATTTGCTCAATGTCAAACTTCACTCTCTTCACCTAACAGCCTGGCATATTCTGTTTTGAACCATAGAGGGTCTCAACTTCCACAACAAGTTTTGAATGTGATTTTGGAAGCTAGAAGGCCTAGTACTAGGAAAGTGTACGCAGATAAATGGAAGAGATTTTTATTTTGGAGTGCAGCAAAGGATTTTGATGTTTCTGAGCCTAATTTAAGTGTGGCTGTTCAATATCTTACTGAGTTACTGGACAAAGGTTTGTCCTTCTCTTCTATTAAGGTTCATGCTGCAGCAATTTCAGCTCACTATGAATGTGAACCTCCATTGTTTTCTCATCCTTTGTTCAAGCAATTTCTTAGAGGGGCAAAGAATATAAGACCCCCACGTAGAGCTCCTGCTCCTGCTTGGGATCTCAATTTTGTGTTGGAGAAACTCACTCTACAACCTTTTGAGCCTGCAGCTACTTCTGAGTTGAAATATTTATCATGGAAGACTGCCTTTTGTTGGCCATTACCTCTGCAAGAAGGGTTTCTGAATTACAGGCCCTTATGGCGGTTGAGCCTTTCTTGATTTTCCATAAGGATAGGGTATCTTTGCGTACTAATCCTTCCTTTATGCCTAAGGTGGTTTCTAGTGTGGCTTTAAACCAAACTATTCATTTGCCTACTTTTTATGCAAATCCCCAAAATAAAGGGGAAAAGATTTTGCACACTTTAGATGTACACAGGCAGTTGCGATATTATTTGGACAGAACTAAAGGGTTCAGGCAGTCTCAGCAGTTGTTTGTTTCTTTTGCTTTGAGTTCTCAGGGCAAGCCTGTGTCAAAACAAACTATTTCTAAGTGGATTGGGTTTTGCATTGCTTTCTGTTATTCCCATCATGGCAAGGAGATTCCAGCTGGGATTAGGCCTCATTCCACTAGGGCTACTGCCACTTGACAGCCTTTTGAGGGGAGTGGCAACCAAGGATATTTTGGAGGCAGCTACTTGGAGTTCAGTGCATACTTTCTCTAGGCATTATCACCTGCCACTTTACTCTAAATCCAGGGCTGGTTTTGCCACTGCTGTTTTGCAGGGCATTTTGGCAGCTCCTGCTTCCTTGTAGTTTGGCCATCCTCCCTTACCTCTGCTTTGGGATTCTACCCAAGTGTAAGGACTGCAGCAATGTGAGATGAAGAACATAGTACAGTTTTGTACCTACCATAAATGTAGATGTTCGAAGATCCACATTGCTGCAGTCCAATTTACCTTCCCTCCTTCCCCTCTGTAGTTAGAGGTGGTTGTGTGGGTTGGGTTGTAAATATTGTGTATATTGTATATATTGTACATATAATTAGTGCAAGGGTGGTTGTTTGTTTGTTTGCTGTCTTTTGATTTTTGACCTTTATTTTTAGGGTCTTCTGACATCTGGGGCAAGAAAAGACTGAGGATATGACGTTGGTCATGCGCATTTGTACCCTGACGTCCTGATGTCAGTCAAATGCGCCTTGACCGACGTCAGCCTTATACTTTGATATTAGGGCCGACCGAGGACAGCGGACTACCCAAGTGTAAGGACTGCAGCAATGTGGATCTTCGAACATCTACATTTATGGTAGGTACAAAACTGTACTTTTTGTTTTTCAGAGGGCATTACTTGTACATTAATACCCTGCTAGAGATTGTCCATTCTCCAATCAGAGCAAACAGGAGACTTCATTGGAATAATAAGTCTCCTTCTTATTGAGATGAAAGTGCTCAATAATTTTGTGTGTTTCCATTAAAGACAGAATTTCAGCAGCTACATTTGTGGTTTCTCGGACATTTTTTTATTTTATTTAGTTTTCTCTGGTGCTTTTTGCATTCTCCAGTCAGGTTACTGATGTACATTTTGCCCATTGTCTAAAATATTTTAACCTAAAGCTGATTTAAGTATTCTGGTGTAGTTACTGGCGTGCTGTGGGGAATTCCTGGTGGGAAGATGGCTGCACCTATAATTTTCTGTAAATTTATTTTTGATTTTTGTACAAGAACTGTTGTAAATTCCAGCTTCACACACTTGGGCAGAGGATTTGACTTTTATGAGTCAGTTACATACCCTTAATAAATTCTGTGGTCTGTACATGAAAATGCTCTAAAAGGTTAGAAGAAATGGGCCTACCCTAACACTTATTTGGGGTCCCTTGGAGGTCTGACATTTAGGAATCCCTGTACTTATCCAGACATGCAGTGCAGAAAACCTGTGGTTTGCTTTCACAATGAATGCAGTAATTGCTCTGACCTTTAAGGCTGCTTCAAGAGACTGATATCAGAGTAAAAGCTTGCTTGTTAGCACCAGTCCCACACAGTAACATCATGGTGGGTTTTATTACCTTAGAGATGCCCAGGGTTTATGGGAGAACATTATGACCTTTCATACATTTTATAGTGCAAGCACTTCAAACCTGCCTTTCAGCGTAGCTTACAGAGTTATACCTGTGAGTCATCACGCCAGAGCTTGTGTTGCTGAGATGCTTTGCGGTAAGATGCAAGGAAGCTTATCTGTCTGCGGCATCTTAAAACCTAGAAAGTTGTTTCATTTTTATGTAGCTCAGTTTTATGATTCTGTACACAATGCTTTTGCAAACACCAAAGTCT